>NC_069509.1:18200098-18500098 GCF_027579735.1 Bombina bombina | reverse complement strand
ACATGCATGTAGCAAACAGCCAGTCACTAATACAAAACCTGCAGGTAGCAAGAAGCCAGTCACTAATACAAAACTTGCAGGTAGCAAGAAGCCAGTCACTAATACAAAACCTGCAAGTAGCAATAGCAAGCAGCCAGTCACTAATACAAAACCTGCAGGTAGCAATAGCAAGCAGCCAGTCACTAATACAAAACCTGCAGGTAGCAATAGCAAGCAGACAGTCACTAATACAAAACCTGCAGGTAGCAAGAAGCCAGTCACTAATACAAAACCTGCAGGTAGCAAGAAGCCAGTCACTAATACAAAACCTGCCAGTAGCAAGAAGCCAGTCACTAATACAAAACCTGCATGTAGCAAGCAGCCAGTCACTAATACAAAACCTGCATGTAGCAAACAGCCAGTCACTAATACAAAACCTGCAGGTAGCAATAGCAAGCAGCCAGTCACTAATACAAAACCTGCAGGTAGCAAGAAACCAGTCACTAATACAAAACCTGCAGGTAGCAATAGCAAGCAGCCAGTCACTAATACAAAACCTGCAGGTAGCAATAGCAAGCAGCCAGTCACTAGTACAAAACCTGCAGGTAGCAAGAAGGCAGTCACTAATACAAAACCTGCAAGTAGCAAGAAGCCAGTCACTAATACAAAACCTGCATGTAGCAAGCAGCCAGTCACTAATACAAAACCTGCATGTAGCAAACAGCCAGTCACTAATACAAAACCTGTAGGTAGCAATAGCAAGCAGCCAGTCACTAATACAAAACCTGCAGGTAGCAAGAAGCCAGTCACTAATACAAAACCTGCAGGTAGCAATAGCAAGCAGCCAGTCACTAATACAAAACTTGCAGGTAGCAATAGCAAGCAGCCAGTCACTAATACAAAACCTGCAGGTAGCAAGAAGCCAGTCACTAATACAAAACCTGCAGGTAGCAAGAAGCCAGTCACTAATACAAAACCTGCATGTAGCAAGCAGCCAGTCACTAATACAAAACCTGCATGTAGCAAACAGCCAGTCACTAATACAAAACCTGCAGGTAGCAATAGCAAGCAGCCAGTCACTAATACAAAACCTGCAGGTAGCAAGAAGCCAGTCACTAATACAAAACCTGCAGGTAGCAATAGCAAGCAGCCAGTCACTAATACAAAACCTGCAGGTAGCAATAGCAAGCAGCCAGTCACTAATACAAAACCTGCAGGTAGCAAGAAGCCAGTCACTAATACAAAACCTGCAGGTAGCAAGAAGCTAGTCACTAATACAAAGATAACATTGTGCTCACTCTCCTGCACTAGAGGCAGGCAGTGCTAGTTCATGTGTGCCATATAGATACAATTGTGTTCACTCCCATGCACTACAGACAGTCAGTGCTAGTTCATGTGTGCCATATAGATACAAATGTGTTCACTCCCATGCACTACAGACAGTCAGTGCTAGTTCATGTGTGCCATATAGATACAAATGTGTTCACTCCCATGCACTACAGACAGTCAGTGCTAGTTCATGTGTGCCATATAGATACAAATGTGTTCACTCCCATGCACTACAGACAGTCAGTGCTAGTTCATGTGTGCCATATAGATACATTGTGCTCACTCCCCTGCACTAGAGCCAGGCAGTGCTAGTTAATGTGTGCCATAAAGATAACATTATGCTCACTCTCCTGCACTAGAGGCAGGCAGTGCTAGTTCATGTGTGCCATAAAGATAACATTGTGCTCACTCTCCTGCACTAGAGGCAGGCAGTGCTAGTTCATGTGTGCCATAAAGATAACATTGTGCTCACTCTCCTGCACTAGAGGCAGGCAGTGCTAGTTCATGTGTGCCATATAGATACAATTGTGTTCACTCCCATGCACTACAGAGAGTCAGTGCTAGTTCATGTGTGCCATATAGATACAAATGTGTTCACTCCCATGCACTACAGACAGTCAATGCTAGTTCATGTGTGCCATATAGATACATTGTGCTAACTCCCCTGCACTAGAGCCAGGCAGTGCTAGTTCATGTGTGCCATAAAGATAACATTGTGCTCACTTTCCTGCACTAGAGGCAGGCAGTGCTAGTTCATGTGTGCCATATAGATATATTGTGCTCACTCTCCTGCACTAGAGGCAGGCAGTGCTAGTTCATGTGTGCCATATAGATAACATTGTGCTCACTCCCCTGCACTAGAGCCAGGCAGTACTAGTTAATGTGTGCCATAAAGATAACATTGTGCTCACTCCCCTGCACTAGAGCCAGGAAGTGCTAGTTAATGTGTGCCATAAAGATACATTGTGCTCACTCCCCTGCACTAGAGCCAGGCAGTGCTAGTTAATGTGTGCCATATAGATAACATTGTGCTCACTCCCCTCCAATAACCGGCAGGTAGCAAGAAGCCAGTCACTAATACAAAACCTGCATGTAGCAAGCAGCCAGTCACTAATACAAAACCTGCATGTAGCAAGCAGCCAGTCACTAATACAAAACCTGCATGTAGCAAACAGCCAGTCACTAATACAAAACCTGCAGGTAGCAATAGCAAGCAGCCAGTCACTAATACAAAACCTGCATGTAGCAAGCAGCCAGTCACTAATACAAAACCTGCATGTAGCAAGCAGCCAGTCACTAATACAAAACAGTGATGTGCGGTGACTTCAGAGGCTGGTGAGGCAGTGTCTAGGAATCGGATACGCCTTCATTCTTTAGATATCCTTTGTTGAAGAAATAGCAATTGCACATGGGCGAGCCAATATCTATATGCAGCCACCATTCAGTATCTACTGAGCATATTTAGATATGATTTTCAACTAAGGATATATGATTTTCTTCATTCTTTTGATATCCTTTGTTGAAAAGCATATCTAAATATGCTCAGTAGCTATTGAGCATATTTAGATATGAATTTCAACAAAGGATATCTGATTTTCTTCATTCTTTTGATATCCTTTGTTGAAATTCATATCTAAATAAGCTCAGTAGCTTCTAAGCATATTTAGATATGCTTTTCATCAAAGGATATCAAAAGAATGAAAAAAAATCAGATATTAGATGTAAATTTGAAAGTTATTTAAAATTGCATGCTCTTTCTAAATCATGAAAGAAAACATATGGGTTTCATCTCCCTTTCAATGGTGTCTTTGAAAACTGGTCAACTTAGTAAACATCTGTTTTTAGTCTAAAGGATTGTAACAGAAACTCTTGCCAGATAACAAAATGCTTGCTCTGATTATGAGATCTACAAATCCAGGCCCATTAAAATATGTTTCAAACATACTTTTTTACTTCAATGCTGCAAATTATGCTTATAGATTCCTTCATTATTCAGTAAATATAAAAATGTTGTGAACCAGTGGCAGCTGGTGAACAGGGATAGGCACAGACAAAGGCTGTGGTGGACATTTTACAAAGTAAAGACCGTAGTGAAGGACAACAAGGTCACTATTTATACAAATGAAAAAATAAGAGTGCATGGTCTTACCTTCTCAGAGACAGCAATTTCTCCACTTTCTATGATGATGATGAAATTTTTCTGCAAGTCCCTTTGAAATTAAAATGTAAAATTAGGCATTTCAACTAAAGCATTGTTTCTCAACTGAAGTCCTCCAGTGCCCCAAAAGACCAGGCTTTCATTATAGCCGAACCAGTGCTGCATTGGTGAAATAATCAGCTGATGGTTGATAGCAGGTTAGTAAAGAATCCATCCATGGTATTACTGCTGCTAAGCTGAGCACTTCACTTGTGCACTGGTTCATCTATAATGAAAACCTGGTCTGTTGAGGCTACTTGAGGGCCACGGTTAAGAAACGTTGCACTAAAGCACCAGTTCAACTGCAATCTGTTGACCTTGAGAATAAAGCATTTTTTTAAAGTTTGATCATATATTGCAATACCAGAATATGGTATTGCAAATTAACTTTAAAGAAAAGAAAAAAACATTTTGTTATGTTTAAAATAGGTCTTTAATAACTTATATTATAAAACATCTAACAAATATTAACATATTAACAATCAAAACTTTTTTACTGTGACTGGTCTTGTTCATTTCCCTCATTTGTAGACAAGGTCAATCCTTCTATCTTTTTTAACAAAGTTTTCAATAACTTTATTAAGAAAATCTTCACAGTTTTTTTCATGCAACTGTACCAGTCTTTCTCTCTCAATAGCTAAAACAGCCAAAGAGGAAAGTCGTCCTTGACTGGTCCGATTCCTGCTATGAGTTTTTATGCGCTTTAAAGCAGAGAAGGACCTCTCAACAGAGGCCGTTGTAGCTGGTATCGTGAGAACCAGCTTCAGTAATTTCACTGCCTCTGGAACAGTCTTCATGAGATCGTTGTTGGCCAAAAAGTTTAGTAGATCTGTAGGTGATTTGCAATCATTTCTCACCATTTCTGAACTATAACATCCAATTAGATCAGATTTTAATCGAACTAAGTCAAAGTATTTGCCATATCTTGATAGGCTCTGCAGTTTTTGGTCATCAATATGTTTGGACATCTCAAGCAATTTAGTGCAATCGACCAAACAAAGGAATTCTAGCTCAGCAAAATGGTCAAACCGAGCTTTCATTTGAACGTTTACATTGTCCATAATGTTGTAAAACAACCTTCTCCTCACATCTTTTATTGGCTGTTTACTCCTTACATTGTCTGTCAGCCCCATTCTGATGCAATCCGCCTCAAATGTACCATACAAATTGTCAAACTCTTGTCTGTGATTTTCAAGAAATTTCATGGTATCAGCAATTCTCCGACAGCAGAATCCAACATCCATCACTTTACTCTGCAGCAATCGAAAGAGTGCGTCAGTTTGTATGAAAATGGCCTCATATGTCATAAGCAAGAAGCAGGTTGATGCTTTATTCAGAAAGAAGTAATATCCTTCAGACATCATCAAGGTCTCATGATCCCAACCATCTGGATTTTCTCTGAGAAACAGGAACATAGCACGTATATCACTTTGATACATGTTGACCGTCTGCACTAGTCTGGAATTTGAACTCCATCTGGTGGGTGCTGCTCTCGGTAAACGTCTCTTCACCATATCGTCCAGTAGGTGGGTGCGCTTTGTCGATTTACTGAAAAATGTGGCCATTCCCTCAAGTGTAGAAAAAAATACTTTACACTCTTCTATAGATTTTGCTGAATTAGAGAGCACCAGGTTTAACTTGTGTGCATAACAATGAATAAAAGTTGCTTCAGGTACTTTTTCTTTAATCTTTGCTTGCACCCCATTAATAGCTGATGCCATCACAGAGGCTCCGTCGTAAGTCTGAGCTACCAGCTTTTCAAGACAATTATATTTCTCCAACACTCCCAATACATAGTCTGCAATAGCTGGTGCTCGTCTGTCAACCACTTCATCAAATCCTAAGAACGCCTCCTTCACAATTATCTCACTGTTCAGCTCACTTTTAGCCACATAACGCAAAATTACAGAGATTTGTGTTATGTTTGTAACATCGGTTGTCTCGTCTACTTCCACAGCAACAAAGGGGGCTGCATTAATCTCCTTTCTTATATCATCTCTCACTATATCAGCTACTGCTTCGATTAAGTCATTCTGGATTCTATTTGAACATCCAGAAAACACAGTGGATGTTTGCAAATGTCTTGCAAAAGTTGCATCTTTCCATGCAAACATATGCAATAGCTCCACATAGTTGCCACGATTAGAGGACTTTGCACCCTCCTCGTTACCACGGAATGCTATTTCCTGTTTGCCTAGATAGAAGGTTGCTTGAATAAGGTTTTTTAAAATCTCACGGTTTTCAGTCACTTTTGCATTGTGGTTGATGATATCTAATCTCCGCTGTTCATTTAAAGCAGTATCTATCCTTCTCGCTGATCCAAAGGTTTTCCAAGCAAATTGGTTTTGAATGTGACTGGTCGATTTCTCATGTTTGTTAGTGCCCCTTGATAGATTTTTTAAATCTCCAAATCCAGCATTTGTCCAAACATTATCTGTAGTGGAGAATAAAATACACGGAAAGCAGTATAGGCGATTCTTTGTAGCACAGCCACACAGCCATTCTTTCCTTTGATACCATTCAATTTGGAATGTACGTGTCATCGTTTTGTCTTTTTGAAGTAAGTCCTTCAGCTCAGGCATTGGTCTTCCTTTATTTATTACTTCTTTTTTTGCGGGAAAGTCCAATCTTGAGAAATTTCTAAGGTTGGATATAGTGTTTTCCATTTTCCAAAAATTAGAATACTGAACACCTGGAAACAGAGAAAAAAATGAGAGAAATCAGAAGGAGAGAACTAGAGTTAATCAAAGTAAATCTAAAAATAAACATATTGTGTAAAAAAACAACAAAAAACTTACTTGCTTTCTTGCATAATGAACATCTAGATATGCTCTGTGTAGTGTAGCCCTGTCCTTATTGCGATATGGGAGCTGATATATTTTAAACTGCAGTCAGATCCTGAATAACTATCTACGCGAATGCGCAACAACTGGCACATCAAAACGAGGTCAAGGTCAAAAGGAATTTGAATAAACTACATTAAGAAACACTAACATGGATAAACATATGTAGACTGTCACATACAATAGCAGATGAGTTTGGTTAGTGGGAACGTACAGGTTTCAGTAGATATATTTTCACTAACGTCAAAACCACCACAAAAATATTTTTTTTCCTTTACACATATCTCTGTCACAATTACTCATTAATATTTTTAAAAAATAACCTCATTATTGGGTAAAGAAAAACACACAAACCTAGCTTTCAAGCCTCAAAACTTTATTAATACCAAAGAAGGTATCTGCCATTAAAGGGACAATAAACTAATTGTTATTACAAGACATTTCTTTTTGGTTGCTAAAGAATAACATATTAGTATAGTCTTAAAAAGACACAAAACACAGTCATGTATGCTCATGATTCAGACTGAGCAGCAATGCTAAACAACTTCACAATTTATTTTATAACATTTGCTTCATTCTGTTAGTATCCTTTATTGAACGAACAGAAATGCACTACTAGGAGCTAGCTGCACACATCAGGTGAGCAGTTTTGATGATGTGTTTAACCTCTCTGCATGGTTTAATAGCAAATCCACAAAAGAAATAAAATGTTTGAAGAGATTTGTCTGGTATTAAGTTTAAAGGGACATTTCATCCCAAAATTTTCTACAATTTACATAGTTCCTAATAATCAATTTTTCAACTATAGTGTATTAAACTGTTTACAAGTAACTCACTATTTTGCCCTTTGAAATAGCCGATTCAGCTTGTGACTTATCAAACTATACTGACATATTTGATACTGGAGTCTCAGTTATTGAATAGCCAAAGCAAGCACAGCCAGCAGAAGAAAGTACACTCCCAGTGGGGTGCACTGCAGGATAGTTCATTAAGACAATGATTATAATTGTAACACCAGCCATGGTATTTTATGATAAGTTTTTTTAAAGAAAGTTAAGTTTGATAAACAATGTCTATAAAATACTGGAGAATTAGAACATGGTTGTAGTTTATTCAAACTGTGTATTTTTTTTGCTTCATTGATAATGTAGCATAAAATGAAAAAATACCTTGTACTCTAATGAGAATGTTCACAGGACTAAAAAATCAAAAGCTTATTAACACTAGGGACTCAGTACACAAATAAATTAATATGCCGGATTGGGAGGAAATCATGTGTTGAATTTCTACTAATGAATCACACATAATATTCATTTTATCCAGCTGTTACTTGTTAATCAGTATAATATAATATTATGTGCTCACTGCTAAATACCCCAAAAAACATGAAGCCATAAGATTAAAAAAAAATGCATAGTCTAAGATCCGGATGTGGCCACAAACAACTCAACCGCCTATAACACAGAGTGGCACAGTGCAGACTCCAAAGAGACACTCAGCTCACGACCTCACCTCAGTACAATCTATTATTTTTGTTTAGATTAGCTGAAGCTGATGTTACTGTCCCTATGCATAAAATATACCAATTAACCAGTGGATAAGATAACTACATTGTATTGTTACAATCATTTTCTGAACATTATACAGTATAATAAATACAAAACTATTCTGGGTTATTGATTTTGTCTCCCTGACGTTCAGCATAATATGGTGCTAATATTGCATCTTGCGTTGCTCAGGCAGGTGTAGATTAATGTTGCATAACAGTTGCAATAGATATAAAATCTAATTCGAATGAAACATTCTATTGGTTTTAAAGTAATTTTTTATTCGATGATATTCTCAAGCAGCAGAATATAGGCAACCTGGCAATGTAATGTACAATACTAATAAAAATTATCAAATTTTGTTCTTTTTCTTGCTATCTTTTTTTAAAAAAGAAGGCATGTAATCTAAGGAGACAGCCATTGTTTGGTTCAGCACCCTGGATAGCGATTGCTTATTGGTGGGTGCATTTAGCCACAAATCAGCAAGTACAACCCAGCTATTGAACCAAAAATGGGACGGCTTCTAAACTTACATTCTTGCTTTTCAAATAAAGATAGCAAGAGAATTAAGAAAAAGTGATAATAGGAGACAATTAAAAAGTTATTTTAAATTGCATGCTCTATCTGAATCAAGAAATAAAAAAATGGGTACAGTGTCCCTTTAAGACCTTATATAAAATAAATATCAGTGGTATGAAATATGTAGGTAGAATGGTTAAAAACTGCATTACTTACTGATGGATTACAACCCTGACAACTTTAATGAGATTTTGTATTCTCCGTCTAGATTAATACATTTGAATGAAAAATGGTGAGGAGAAAATAGTCACAAAATTCTCTTTACATCTGACCACCGACTAATACTTGACAATCCCCAGTTAATAATACATTACAAAGTTATGTACTATACATAATATTTAAGTACTTCTTTTTATTCACTGTAATATGTTAAATCAAAATCAGTGTAACAAAAACAATGACAGAGGGCTATTCTGTTCTGCTCTACCTTTGATGTGGACGTTTTTATTGTTTGTTAAGGTTTGACACCTGTGCACTGCAAAAGTGTTCCCTGACTTGTGTCACTTTCCACTATCTTGTTCCTAAACAGGATTGTAAATTTTTGGTCAACAAATCTGGTATATTATTGCTGTCCCTGGGCTCTATGAAAGGGACAGTCTAGTATAAAGTAAACTTTCATTATTCAGATAGGACTTTTAATTTTAATCAACTTTCCAATTTACTTTTATCATCAAAATTGCTTTTTTATCTTGGTATTCTTAGTTTAAACTAAACATAGGTAGGTTCATATGCTAATTTCTAAGCCTTTGAGGGCTGCCTCTTATCACAGGCTTTTTAAATCTCTTTTCAACACAAAGAGACAGAAAGTACACATGGGCCATATAGATAACACTGTATGGCACAGGGGGTTATTTAAGATCTAGCACAACACAATGCTAAATGCAAGACAATAGATAATAAACAGTCACAGTCATGTGATTAGGGGGCTGGAAGAAGGTTTCTAGATACAAGCCAGGTAATCACAGAGGTAAAAAGTATATTAATATAACTGTGTTGGTTATGCAAAACTGGCCAATGGGTAATAAAGGGATTATCTATCTTTTAAAACAATAGCAATTCTATGGTAGACTGTCCCTTTAACCTCATATAATGTAGTTACACAGAGGTGGAATCTCTTTATATAACAATTAGATATACAAACTTGAAAAAAGGGCATACGTTGGCACCACTACAAATATTACTATTTTGAATAAATAACATATATTTTCAAAGGGTTAATAACCATTGGGCCACTGATTTCACTATGAATTTATACAGGATAGATCCCCCTCCATGTCATGCAATTGTTTTTAGCCTAACCCAATGGTGTTTTTGGCACAGAAATTGATGCCAACCCTGGCATAGGTGACATAATTCTCAATTTTGAATAAGTAACAGATATTTTCAAAGGGTTAATAACCATTGGGCCACTGATTTCACTTTGAATATATACAGGGCAGATCCTCTTCCATGCCATGCAATTGTTTTTAGCCTGGCACAATGGTGTTTTGGCACAGAAATTGATGCCAACCCTGGCATAGGTGACATAATTCTCATTTTTGAATAAGTAACAGATATTTTCAAAGGGTTAATAACCATTGGGCCAGGCTAAAAACAATAGCATGGCATGGAGGGGGATCTACCCTGTAGATATTCATAGTGAAATCAGTGGCCCAATGGTTATTAACCCTTTGAAAATATCTGTTACTTATTCAAAATTGAGAATTATGTCACCTATGCCAGGGTTGGCATCAATTTATGTGCCAAAAACACCATTGGGACAGGCTAAAAACAATTGCATGTCATGGAAGGGGATATGCCCTGTATATATTCATAGTGAAATCAGTGGCCCAATGGTTATTAACCCTTTAAAAATATATGTTACTTAT
Source organism: Bombina bombina (assembly GCF_027579735.1). Taxonomy (NCBI): domain Eukaryota; kingdom Metazoa; phylum Chordata; class Amphibia; order Anura; family Bombinatoridae; genus Bombina; species Bombina bombina. The sequence goes on along the minus strand of NC_069509.1, from coordinate 18,489,756 downwards.
TCAAAAATGAGAATTATGTCACCTATGCCAGGGTTGGCATCAATTTATGTGCCAAAAACACCATTGGGCCAGGCTAAAAAGAACTGTATGGCATGGAGGGGGATCTGCCCTATATATATTCATAGTGAAAACAGTGGCCCAATGGTTATTAACCCTTTGAAAGTATCTGTTACTTATTCAAAAAATGAGAATTATGTTATCTATGCCAGGGTTGGCATCAATTTCTGTGCCAAAAACACCTTTGGGCCAGGCAAAAAACAATTGCATGGCATGGAGGGGGATCTACCCTGTATATATTCATAGTGAAATCAGTGGCCCAATGGTTATTAACCCTTTGAAAATATCTGTTACTTATTCAAAAATGAGAATTACAGCACCTATGCCAGTGTTGGCATCAATTTCTGTGCCCAAAACACCATTGGGCCAGGCTAAAATCAATTGCATGTCATGGAGGGAGATCTAACCTGTATATATTTATAATGAAATCAGTGGCCCAATGGTTATTAACCCTTTGAAAATATCTGTTACTTATTCAAAACGAGCAATATTCACCTATGCCAGGGTTGGCATAAATTTCTGTGCCAAAAACACCATTGGGCCAGGCTAAAAACAATTGCATGACATGGAGGGGGATCTACCCTGTATAAATTCATAGTGAAACCAGTGGCCCAATGGTTATTAACCCTTTGAAAATATCTGTTACTTATTCAAAAATGAGAATTATGTCACCTATGCCTGTGTTGGCATCAATTTCTGTGCCAAAAACACCATTGGGCCAGGCTAAAAACCATTGCATGACATGGAGGGGGATCTACCCTGTATAAATTCATAGTGAAATCAGTGGCCCAATGGTTATTTATTCAAAATAGTAATATTTGTAGTGGTGCCAACGTATGCCCTTTTTTCAAGTTTGTATATCTAATTGTTATATAAAGAGATTCCACCTCTGTGTAACTACATTATATGAATCATATTATTATTTTAATAAAACCTATTTTTTTATTTTAAAGTAAATTTAAAGCAGTCTGGCAAAAAAATTGAATAAGAAACCAACTTCCAATTTTATTGTTCCAACTTCCAACTTCTTATTTTTTATTTTATTTTTAAAAAACTTCCAATAAAAGTCTTCCATGAATAAGAAACAGAATTTCACGAATAAGAAACAGCTTGAATAAGAAACCAACTTCCTTCATTGTCGTGTGACTGAGCCTGCTGGGGCCCTGGGCCAATCTTTTCTTTTATTTTAGGCGGCACTAAGTTGAAGTTAGATAACTTGAGTTGAACTTGATATACATTTATTACAACGAACTTGCAGCCTCGCTGCCTCTATAGTCAAGGGAAGTGACTTGACTATTTTGGCAGCGAGGCTGCAAGTTCGTTGTAATAAATGTATATCAAGTTCAACTCAAGTTATCTAACTTCAACTTAGTGCCGCATAAAATAAAAGATTGGCCCAGCCGCCCAGGGCCCCAGCAGGCTCAGTCACTATAAAAGCTGGCTGTAGCCTGTTTTTTTTAAGTCACGACTGTCACATTGCCACAACACATTGTCACAATCACATCACAATCACATTGAATGAACACAACAACAGTCAACTTAGTTAGTTACAAGTAAAGTCTAACTACTACACTGTAGTTAGTACTTTACTTGTAACTAACTAAGTTGACTGTTGTTGTGTCAGTCTGTCTCACACTGCCGCCAGGCTGAGGCCCGCCACCGCCACGGACACCTACCTAAAAAGATGCTGCAGCTGCAAAATATTATAGATATAACAAGTAGTCTTCTGCGCTCCGGTAACGGTTGCTGAGTGCTGACTGTTAACGGTCGTTCAGTAAGAGAGAGCAGACGATCGATCGACTGACACCCACCACGTCTGACTCTAGTCTGCGTTGAGCTGCTCTGACACGTGACCGCACGTGGAAGGATCTATTTCATTCCCGCCCGGCACTCAGAGACAGCCAGCCCCAGTCAGATTCAGATGAGTTCTGAATTCTGAATCTGATTGGCTGAGACTAGTGAGACTGAGAGGCAGACAGGACGGAGGCTAGCCTCCTGTGGAAGCGTATGGGGCGCATTGGAGAGCACTGCATTAGCACCTTTTCTCCTCTGGTGGCAGTCTCTCAGCGTCCCATACACTTCCACAGTAGTCAATACATTCATATTGTGCAATGCAAGGACAGCCGGCTGTCCTTGTCTTGCGCAATATGAATGTATTGATGTAATAAGTATTACGGTTTATTTATATAATAATTACTAAAATTTACAGTGTTGACACAAACAGAATCCGGATTTTGGTGGAGGGGTGGGGGGGTAGGGGGGGTCACCTTATTTTATATTAAAAAAAAAATATGAAAAAAAAAAAAATCTAATTTTTTTATTTTTTAATTTTAAATAAAGGCTGTTATTACATAGATTGGCCAGGGGAGGCACTGCCTCACCTGCCTCCTGTGACTACACGTCACTGGTCATTAGGTCAGAGCACGATGAACTTTCGTTACAAAGGGACCTGCAAAAATTAGAAGTATGGGCAGGTAAATGGAAAATGAGATTTAATACAGGAAAATGCAAGGTTCTACATTTAAGAAGTAAAAATAAGCAGGCAACGTATATTATTTAAATGGGACAAGACTTAGCCAAACACAAGAGGAAAAGGATTTGGGAGTAGTAATAGATAACAAGCTAAAGATGGGTACACAATGCAGGGCAGCAGCTTCAAAGGCTAATAAGATACTAGCATGTATTAAAAGAGGCATTGACTCAAGGGAGGAAAGCATAATTCTGTCACTATATAAAGCCCTGGTAAGACCTCTCCTTGAGTATGGAGTGCAGTTCTGGGGACCGATCACAAAAAAATATATTGTAGAACTAGAAAAAGTTCAGAGAAGGGCCACAAAGCTAATAAGGGGATTGGAGAATTTAACCTATGAGGGAGAGGCTAGCCAAACTGGGTCTGTTTTCTTTAGAAAAAAGGCGCGTAAGAGGTGACATGATTACTTTATATAAATATATTCAAGGCCCATATACAGAGATGGCAGAAGCGCTGTTTATTCCAAGAAAATTGTTTGTGACCAGAGGTCACAATTTAAGGTTGGAGGAAAGGAGATTTAATCTCCTGCAACGGAAAGAGCAATAAAATTGTGGAACTCATTACCAAAGGAGGTAGTGAATGCCAATACCCTAGATACATTTAAAAATTATTTGGATACATTTCTGTCTATAAACAAAATTCATGGATATGATTGCTAGTATTAAATGGGTCACCTTTTAGTGGGATTATTTAAGCTTAACTGGAGCTTTTTGTATATATTTTAGATTTGTATAGGTTGAAGTCGATGGACTTCGGTCTTTTTTCAACCTCATCTACTATGTTACTATGTTACTATGTATATGTGTGTGTTTACATGTGTATATATGTGTATATATGTGTATTCATGTATATTTATGTGTATTTATGTTTTTATATGTGTATATATGTGTTCACATGTGTTTATATGTGTATATATGTGTTCACATGTGTTTATATGTGTATATATGTGTTCACATGTGTTTATATGTGAATATATGTGTTCACATGTGTATATATATGTGTATTCATGTGTGTTTATGTGTATTCATGTGTATTTATGTGTTTACATGTGTATACAGGGAGTGCAGAATTATTAGGCAAGTTGTATTTTTGAGGATTAATTTTATTATTGAACAACAACCATGTTCTCAATGAACCCAAAAAACTCATTAATATCAAAGCTGAATATTTTTGGAAGTAGTTTTTAGTTTGTTTTTAGTTTTAGCTATTTTAGGGGGATATCTGTGTGTGCAGGTGACTATTACTGTGCATAATTATTAGGCAACTTAACAAAAAACAAATATATACCCATTTCAATTATTTATTTTTACCAGTGAAACCAATATAACATCTCAACATTCACAAATATACATTTCTGACATTCAAAAACAAAACAAAAACAAATCAGTGACCAATATAGCCACCTTTCTTTGCAAGGACACTCAAAAGCCTGCCATCCATGGATTCTGTCAGTGTTTTGATCTGTTCACCATCAACATTGCGTGCAGCAGCAACCACAGCCTCCCAGACACTGTTCAGAGAGGTGTACTGTTTTCCCTCCTTGTAAATCTCACATTTGATGATGGACCACAGGTTCTCAATGGGGTTCAGATCAGGTGAACAAGGAGGCCATGTCATTAGATTTTCTTCTTTTATACCCTTTCTTGCCAGCCACGCTGTGGAGTACTTGGACGCGTGTGATGGAGCATTGTCCTGCATGAAAATCATGTTTTTCTTGAAGGATGCAGACTTCTTCCTGTACCACTGCTTGAAGAAGGTGTCTTCCAGAAACTGGCAGTAGGACTGGGAGTTGAGCTTGACTCCATCCTCAACCCGAAAAGGCCCCACAAGCTCATCTTTGATGATACCAGCCCAAACCAGTACTCCACCTCCACCTTGCTGGCGTCTGAGTCGGACTGGAGCTCTCTGCCCTTTACCAATCCAGCCACGGGCCCATCAAGACTCACTCTCATTTCATCAGTCCATAAAACCTTAGAAAAATCAGTCTTGAGATATTTCTTGGCCCAGTCTTGACGTTTCAGCTTGTGTGTCTTGTTCAGTGGTGGTCGTCTTTCAGCCTTTCTTACCTTGGCCATGTCTCTGAGTATTGCACACCTTGTGCTTTTGGGCACTCCAGTGATGTTGCAGCTCTGAAATATGGCCAAACTGGTGGCAAGTGGCATCTTGGCAGCTGCACGCTTGACTTTTCTCAGTTCATGGGCAGTTATTTTGCGCCTTGGTTTTTCCACACGCTTCTTGCGACCCTGTTGACTATTTTGAATGAAACGCTTGATTGTTCGATGATCACGCTTCAGAAGCTTTGCAATTTTAAGAGTGCTGCATCCCTCTGCAAGATATCTCACTATTTTTGACTTTTCTGAGCCTGTCAAGTCCTTCTTTTGACCCATTTTGCCAAAGGAAAGGAAGTTGCCTAATAATTATGCACACCTGATATAGGGTGTTGCTGTCATTAGACCACACCCCTTCTCATTACAGAGATGCACATCACCTAATATGCTTAATTGGTAGTAGGCTTTCGAGCCTATACAGCTTGGAGTAAGACAACATGCATAAAGAGGATGATGTGGTCAAAATACTCATTTGCCTAATAATTCTGCACTCAATGTATATGTTGGGAAATGGTGTGAATAGACTTGCTTGACACATGGTTGCCACAAACCTTCAATTTGTAAAAAGTGCAATGTCTGTGAAGCGCAATGAAGCAAAGCGCAATAAAATGAGGTATGCCTGTATATTTGGTTTTTTTTGTCTCAGCGTAAAGAAAGGACTCGCTGAAGAGGAGAAGGCTGAAATACGAACGTTTCTTGAGAACTGCAGAGGAATGACAGGTGAGCTGTGATCTGAACCGAGTCTGAGGGAGTCTTAAAATTTCTTTACGTTTCTCCATCTACTTTTGGATCCCAAAATACATTTCTGGTATTCCAAAGGGACAGAAAGGTCAAAATTGAAATGTACTTGGGCGCATTTCAGTTTGAAATTGAAGCATTTTGGCAATATTCTTCCATTAGCAAAAATGTCATTGCTGTTTCATCTGTATACGCACATATGCTACGTGTGACTAGAGCAATGGGATTCAAAAGAGATGGTGGGTGGTCTGTATCAGATCAGTGAAAATGAATATGTCATACAAACCACCGCTGACTCTCTGGGAAGGTGTGTTGTTTGTATGCTGGTCCACGGAGAACTCACAGCATATACGTATGTGTTGTTTGTATGCTGGTCCACGGAGAACTCACAGCATATACGTATGTGTTGTTTGTATGCTGGTCCACGGAGAACTCACAGCATATACATGTGTGTTGTTTGTATGCTGGTGCACGGAGAACTCACAGCATATACGTGTGTGTTGTTTGTATGCTGGTGCACGGAGAACTCACAGCATATACGTGTGTGTTGTTTGTATGCTGGTGCACGGAGAACTCACAGCATATACGTGTGTGTTGTTTGTATGCTGGTGCACGGAGAACTCACAGCATATACGTGTGTGTTGTTTGTATGCTGGTGCACGGAGAACTCACAGCATATACGTGTGTGTTGTTTGTATGCTGGTGCACGGAGAACTCACTGCATATACGTGTGTGTTGTTTGTATGCTGGTGCACGGAGAATTCACAGCTTATACATGTGTGTTGTTTGTATGCTGGTGCACGGAGAACTCACAGCATATACGTGTGTGTTGTTTGTATGCTGGTGCACAGAGAATTCACAGCTTATACGTGTGTGTTGTTTGTATGCTGGTCCATGGAGAACTCACAGCATATACGTGTGTGTTGTTTGTATGCTGGTGCACGGAGAACTCACTGCATATACGTGTGTGTTGTTTGTATGCTGGTGCACGGAGAATTCACAGCATATACGTGTGTGTTGTTTGTATGCTGGTGCACGGAGAACTCACAGCATATACGTGTGTGTTGTTTGTATGCTGGTGCACGGAGAACTCACAGCATATACGTGTGTGTTGTTTGTATGCTGGTGCACGGAGAATTCACAGCTTATACATGTGTGTTGTTTGTATGCTGGTGCACGGAGAATTCACAGCTTATACATGTGTGTTGTTTGTATGCTGGTGCACGGAGAACTCACAGCATATACATGTGTGTTGTTTGTATGCTGGTGCACGGAGAACTCACAGCATATACGTGTGTGTTGTTTGTATGCTGGTGCACGGAGAACTCACAGCATATACGTGTGTGTTGTTTGTATGCTGGTGCACGGAGAACTCACAGCATATACGTGTGTGTTGTTTGTATGCTGGTGCACGGAGAACTCACAGCTTATATGTGTGTGTTGTTTGTATGCTGGTCCACGGAGAACTCACAGCATATACGTGTGTGTTGTTTGTATGCTGGTGCACGGAGAATTCACAGCATATACGTGTGTGTTGTTTGTATGCTGGTGCACGGAGAACTCACAGCATATACGTGTGTGTTGTTTGTATGCTGGTGCACGGAGAACTCACAGCATATACATGTGTGTTGTTTGTATGCTGGTGCACGGAGAATTCACAGCTTATACATGTGTGTTGTTTGTATGCTGGTGCACGGAGAACTCACAGCTTATACGTGTGTGTTGTTTGTATGCTGATGCACGGAGAATTCACAGCTTATACATGTGTGTTGTTTGTATGCTGGTGCACGGAGAACTCACAGCTTATACGTGTGTGTTGTTTGTATGCTGTTGCACGGAGAACTCACAGCTTATACGTGTGTGTTGTTTGTATGCTGGTGCACGGAGAATTCACAGCATATACGTGTGTGTTGTTTGTATGCTGGTGCACGGAGAACTCACAGCATATACGTGTGTGTTGTTTGTATGCTGGTGCACGGAGAACTCACAGCATATACATGTGTGTTGTTTGTATGCTGGTGCACGGAGAATTCACAGCTTATACATGTGTGTTGTTTGTATGCTGGTGCACGGAGAACTCACAGCTTATACGTGTGTGTTGTTTGTATGCTGGTGCACGGAGAACTCACAGCTTATACGTGTGTGTTGTTTGTATGCTGGTGCACGGAGAACTCACAGCTTATACGTGTGTGTTGTTTGTATGCTGGTGCACGGAGAACTCACAGCATATACGTGTATGCCATTGAAATGGAAGTATCTTGCAAACTTTTTTTATGCAAAACAGAAATTTCCCTGTGCATGGTTCAATTTTCACCTTTCTGGCCTTTTACTAAACAATAAATCAAATGGATTGGAGATGTAAGCTATGGAATGTCTACCATCTATATTTATTGTTTATAAATGTACATAATCTTTTTGATATTAAATAGACATAAAAATACATAACAACTAATATTGTAATTGAGTTACTTCTCATTCCATGAACCTATTTATATTGCCAAAAAAAAATACGCACCATGGGGTGAAGCAGCGGTTAAGACCGCTGCTCCTTAACTCATCCGCCACCTCTGATTGGGTTGATTGACACCTCCTGCTAGCGGCGGATGTGCAGAGGGTGGCTTAGTGAAATGCTTGTGCAATGATAAATGCTAACAGCGTATGCTGTTGGCATTTAATGATGTCCGCCCGCACATTAGTAAATCGGCCCCAATGTCTACAATAACATTTTACTTAAAGGGACATAAATCCCAAAGGGCTAGATTACAAGTGGAACGCTAAATTATTGTGCTTCCGCTAACGGGCAATAATAAACCAGCCATTACATGTGCCTGTTTATTGGTACCGCGAGCTTGCGATAGCAACTAGAGCTCTCAAAATTAACCAGAGATTAGATCTCTGGTTAATTTTCTAAAAGTGCCCCAAATTCCCTCAAAATAGAGGGTATTATAGTTTTTTATTTTAAAAAAGTAGCTTTTTTTTTTAATAAAATAGCTGCACAAGACAGTTTTGTGGATTTAAAGTTGGTGGTAGTGGGGTGTTAGAAAAAAAAGGAAATAAAGAGGTGCCTTTACATTGCGGTCTATAGGAACTTGTGTTCCCATAGACCACAGCGTAAATGTATATGATAATATACATATATATTTATGTGTTTATATGTGTACAGTCATATGCAAAAGTTTAGGCACCCCTGACAATTTCCATGATTTTCATTTATAAATAATTGGGTGTTTGGATCAGCAATTTCATTTTGATCTATCAAATAACTGAAGGACACAGTAATATTTCAGTAGTGAAATTAGGTTTATTGGATTAACAGAAAATGTGCAATATGCATCAAAACGAAATTAGGATGGCCATTCTGTTAATCCAATAAACCTCATTTCACTACTGAAATATTACTATGTCCTTCAGTTATTTGATAGATCAAAATGAAATTGCTGATCCAAACACTCAATTATTTATAAATGAAAATCATGGAAATTGTCAGGGGTGCCTAAACTTTGCATACGACTATATATACACATATTAACACATAAATATATATGTATGTATATAAACATATTAGCACATACATATGTATGTATATACATATAAACACATAAATATATATGTATATACACATAATAACACATAAATATATATGTATATACACACAGTAACACATAATTATATATGTATATACACATAATAACACATAAATATATATGTATATACACATAGTAACACATAAATATATATGTATATACACATAGTAACACATAAATATATATGTATATACACATAGTAACACATAAATATATATTTATATACATAACACATAAATATATATGTATATACACATAGTAACACATAAATATATATGTATATACACATACTAACACATAAATATATATGTATATACACATACTAACACATAAATATATATGTATATACAAATAGTAACACATAAATATATATGTATATACACATAGTAACAGATAAATATATATGTATATACACATAATAACACATAAATATATATGTATATACACATAGTAACACATAATTATATATGTATATACACATAGTAACACATAAATATATATGTATATACACATAATAACACATAAATATATATGCATATACACATATTAACACATATATATATATATATATATATGTATATACACATAGTAACAGATAAATATATATGTATATACACATAGTAACACATAAATATATATGTATATACACATAGTAACACATAAATATATATTTATATACATAACACATAAATATATATGTATATACACATAGTAACACATAAATGTATATGTATATACACATACTAACACATAAATATATATTTATATATACATAATAACACATAAATATATATGTATATACACATACTTACACATAAATATATATACTATTAGAAAAGAGTATGAAGGAACTTACTCAATAATAAGAATACAGAGATTAGCACTCAAGGTTTATAACTAGCAAATCTAATTCAAATGGAACAGCATGTGATAATGAACTTGTGAAGCTAAATAAAAACATAACTTTTAATAAGTATATAGTAATATTAGGAGATAAATTAAAAACACTCTTAAGTAGCCTCCAGTAGTCAAAATCTTTATATAGGGCGTAGTATATTGTGTCAGGTATGAAACGTAGTTTGGAAATACGTAAAGATATTTACTGGTGTAGCTGAAATCAAGGATCTTTGTATTATACAGGCCTCAAAGTTCTATTCAGTGGTGGTTTAACGGTACACCATCAGAATATGGGCTGTTTATACGTTTGTAAAGTACTGTTCTGTCAGTACTTATTATTTATCAGTTAATAAGTAGCCTTTTAATATCGGACGGAGCAGCAGCGGTATATGTCACTTAGCACAGTATTTCAATCTGGCTGTAATTTACTTCTACTCTTAGTATTGTCAGTTAGAAAAATATAGCCTTATACCATTCAAGCATCTGCTAAGCGATATATTATTTAACACAATAGTTTCAATCTGGTTATATTGTGTTCGATGAGTTCGTGTAAAGATGCACTTGTGTTTACGTTTTAAGGTCATTTGTTTTTTAATGGATCTCTTTACGCATAGCCTTGTTAGTAAGAGAAACCACTTGTAGGATACCTCAGACGATTTGTTTGAGGGTTTGTAGTTTTATTAGTCTCTTATTGGTTAGATCACAAACACTCGTTTGATTTTTGTTGAGCCTTTTTGACGGCTTTTAACAATTGTTTCTTGTTTATGTACTTAATACAAAAGTTTCCAATGGCAGTAGCATAATAGTTAATCCAACCCACATTGGTAAATTAAACTGCTTATAGTAGTACATATATTAACTACAATCCCTCTTGATAATAGTAATAATAAGGTTAGTCGTCCTTTAATAACTATCAGCTGTTATCTTTTTGGTTAAACTTATTCTGTTATATAAAGGTTTAAATTACCCCACTAGTGGCTCACTGGGGTTTATACTTAATACACATTAAACTAATGGTATTAGTTCTGACTTAACGTTAGTTCAAGAACCACCAGAGTTCACCAAATAATAGCAAAGTTACTCCTAGTCCAAACTCTATTGTTTCCGTGAAATGACACTAATCATTATTGTAGTAAATTGTTTACATTGACTACAGTAAAAGAAGGGTAGCTTAAGGCTAGCTAAAAACACAGGAGCTCCTAGTACTCCTCACCAAGACCCTGACATGTTTTGCCGTAAACCGTCTTTATCAAAGGAATGGTCGGGCCGCCGGGTCGTTGGCTTTTTATAGAGTGTGTAAACACGCCCACAAGTATGATGTCAACAACTTGGGATGAATTATTGGATAGCGTGTACGTGACACGCCTACAACACTGATGTCATATTGTTATAAGGTGGTCATTGGTTGTCGGTACTAACACCTCTTAAATTTGTCAACAAAGAGTTGCATGTATATTGCAGTTGTATTGATCTATATGATGCTTGATGTATTCTCATTTTCATTAATTAATAGCATAATACCATTAATAGTATCACAGTGAGTTGGGTATAGGTAGCATTTATATAACCATGTCTAATTTAATCCATACCTAATGTCTTTGGTGATATCTATATAGTCACTGACTTCAACATAAAGGGTACCGTGGTTTAATCAATTATGCTAAAAGGACTAATGATAGTTGTTGGGTAACGTAGAGGTATGATGACTTATATGAGGGAAAGTTTTTACCACTCTTAATGTCCATTATATTTATCAGCACTGAGTACTATATATGTGCTGTAATAGTTAAATGCCTATTATATTGTCCTCGCATATCTGCTATAATCACGCAGATCATAAGTCCTTAAAGTGTTAGTGTTTTATTACCTATCACCAATGATCAAAATCACATTCAGACATGTTCGTAGAGGTTCAAATTTCAATATGAACACATACATTCTAACCCCATTTTGATATATATAGTATATAGTAATTAAGAATTTATCCATTTCCACCTGTGTAAATTGCAATAATGTGGGAGTGATAGTGATATAGTGGCTAGCCAGTAAGTTCCCAAATGAGAAGGGAAGAATTTTTGTTTCTTCAATTTCCTGACATAAACAGGAACGATGCAGTGCTTAGTGTAATTCTTCATTGACACTTATGTTCAGCCTTCTGAACTAGTGCTAGCAATCTAATCACATTGTAACCATAAAGTGAGTGTAAGATTAACATAGGGATAATATATATAGAGAGTGTATATATACTGTATATACAGTATATATACTGTATATCCTAAGTGTGAAATGTTTATATATTTATTATAACAAACAAAAACAGCAAATGCAATCCACTCTATAAATGACAAAGAAAGGGTGGGGGAGAAAAACACAAAGGGACGGAAAAAAAGTGATGGATATGAGGGTAGAAAGGTGGAAGTAGGGGGATTTGCATCTTACTTAGATCATTACAGAATTTAGTAAGACATTAGGATATATACATATTAACACATAAATATATATATGTAAATACACATATTAACATATATATATATATATATATATATATTCTATTCCTATATATATTATATATATATAACACATATTAACAAATATATATATATTCTCTCTGCTAAAAATATTGGCCGCTATTCTATACTCATCTTACTTGACCTCTCAGCTGCCTTTGACACAGTTGACCACCCCCTCCTACTACAGACCCTTAGCTCTTTTGGCCTCTGTGACACTGCTCTTTCCTGGATTCACTCTTATCTTTCTCACAGGTCTTTTTCTGTGTCATTTGCCGGCGACTCCTCCTCTCCAATGCCTCTGTTGGAGTACCCCAAGGATCTGTTCTGGGTCCTCTACTCTTCTCCATTTATACTTCTTCACTGGGTAAACTTATCAACAGTTATGGCTTCAAATATCACCTCTACCCAAACCTGTTGAAGATACCTAGGTATCCAACTGTAGGGGGCGCTATTGAAATATATTGGTTAACAATATTTGGTATACAGCAAATCACATGTAAATATCAAACCATAAATACTTAGTTGATATAACTTAGCTGTGTTCTTGGCCTCAGCTGTATGGTTTAGGCTAATATTCAATATAGTCCTGAAATCTTTAAGTAATCCTTTTTATAAAGTCCAGGTGTGGTTAGTGGTGTGATGTTCCAACTTGATAGGCAGCTCCTCTTATAACAAACAAAACAACTAAAGATCTGTGAAAAATAATCACAAAGAAAAGAGGGCGCCTCCTAGTGCAATATTGCAAAATAATTGACAAAGATAAAAAATGTGCAAGTAAAATACTCACAAAAAAACAGGTGCTGCTTTTTTTGTGAGTATTTTACTTGCACATTTTTTTTTATCTTTGTCAATTATTTTGCAATATTGCACTAGGAGGCACCCTCTTTTCTTTGTGATTATTTTTCACAGATCTTTAAATATCACCTCTATGCTGATGACACCCAGATCTACCTCTCCACCCCTGCTCTCTCTCCCTCTGTCCTTTCTCATGTCAGCAACTGCTTATCTGGTATTTCTTCCTGGATAGCCTCTCACCACCTAAAGATTAACATGTCCAAGACTGAGCTCCTTCTTATCCCCCCCTCAAGCTCTACGCCGACTTGTGACTTCTCTATCCCTGTTGACGGCATCACCATTTCCCCATCACCCCAAGTCCGCTGCCTCGGAGTTACACTTGACTCAAATCTATCCTTCGCCCCCCATATCCAATTGCTTTCTACATCCTGCCGCAACCATCTACGCAACATTTCCAAGATTCAACCTTTTCTGTGCGCTAACACCACAAAGCAAATAATCCACTCCCTTGCTATTTTCCGACTTGACTACTGCAATAACTTACTTACTGGCCTTCCTCTTTCCCACCTCTCCCCCTTCAATCCACCCTAAATGCCTCTGCCAGGCTGATCCACCTTTCCCGTTGCTCTGTATCTGCTGCACCTCTCTGCGAGTCCCTTCATTGGCTCCCCATACACAACAGAATAAAATTCAAAATTCTCACCCTTGCATACAAAGCGCTCACCAACTCCGCTCCCTTCTACCTATCCTCTCTAATCAACAAGTATACTCCAGCCCACCCACTAAGATCCAACAATGACCTGCTCCCTGCATCTGCAACTATCACCTCCTCTCATTCTAGACTGCAGGACTTCTGTCGTGCAGCACCTACCCTCTGGAACACTCTCCCTCGTGCTGTCAGGCTTTGCCCTAATATTTCTTCCTTTAAATGCTCTCTGAAGACTTTTCTGTTCAGAGAAGCTTACCACCCAACTCAATAATATTTCTAAGAACCCAATTAACAAATTAATTAAGATCATTCCTGGGTATGACAAATTATTCTCGTAAATTTATTGATAATTATGCAGAATTAGCTAAACCACTGCTACATCTTCTAAAGAAGGATGTGAATTGGCACTGGAGTGAGGCTCATGAGACAGCCATAAGAGAGCTGAAGAGAAAACTCACTCAAGCACCTTGTTTAGCTTACCCTGAAGGTGGTAAACCTTTCTACTTAGAAACAGGTTACACAGATATAAGCATGAGTGCTGTTTTATACCAAAAACATGACAATTTAAGCAAAGTCATTGCTTATGCGAGCAAAATTTTATCCCCAGTAGAAATTAAATTTAGTGATTGCGAAAAAGCACTCTTAACTATTGTATGGGCCCTACAAAATTTCTGCAGCTATATACAGGGTGAGAAAATTATTGCATAAACGGCCCCCAGCCTTTGCTATATCTGCAAAGTGAGAGAATAAGAGTGTCCAATAGCTGCATAACAGCTTGGACTCTCTCCTTACAAGGTTGGCCTTAAAAAAATTCACTATAAACAAAACAAAAGGAATCCAGTCACACAGGGGCTTGCCGAGCTCTATGACTGTACTGCTAAGGATCATGAGGAAGAGTTATTAGAAGATGATTTCCTGGAGGAACAATTGCTTTCCCCATATAAAATATACAATGAGGACTAGTGTCAAACCTTACCTTGGGTATATGTTGATGGTTGTTCTTACCATGCCACTATTGAAAATGAGCACAGATTAGTCGCTGGCATTGGTATAGTTTGGGTGAATGGATTCCCAAATATTTCTGTAGGTTTCAACAAGAGAACAAGGTCCACTCAAGTAGAAGAACTAACTGCTGTTCTGGAAACCATTGAAATGGCTATTGAACAAGGTACTCATGAATTTGTGATCATTACTGACTCAAATTATGTGCGTGACAGTTTTTTGAATACCGGCCAACTTGGAAAAGAAATGGCATGCAGAAAAGTAACAACAAACCAGTCAAGCATGGCAAGTTGTTCTGCGAGATTGATGAATTAGTGGTGTCCAATGGTTTAACCATACACTGGAAAAAGACCAAGGGTCATTCCAGAATTCAAGGTCCTGATAAGGAAGGCAATGATCTTGCAGAATCATTAGCCAAACAAGGAGCCATAACTGGAGAACTTCTTAATGTTGACTACTTAATGGGTGCAATTCAGTTAGAGGTCATTACCAGAAACCAGGCTAAACAACAAAATGAGCCTAACCTGGTACAATGTAGTCAGGATTCTCCAAGTGAGGACCTGATCACTAGTCAAAAAGAAAACCACATTATAAGTATCTTCTATAAACACATAGAAGAGCCTGAAAACCACCCCATCTCAAAAGAGGGTTGTATTGGTAAGGAAGATCTTAGAATCTTAATGAAGTCCAGATCACAATTCAAATGACAGAATGGTTTGTTAATTAGAACCTCCAAAACTGGCATCCAACAATGGGTGGTACCTACAAAGTTCAGAGGTCTTATGCTTTAACATGCCAATGATGCTCCCACATCTGGTCATCATGGCTCCAAATTAACATATGAAATATTGCGTGATTATGCCTTTTGGCTGCATATGTTGAAGGATGTTCAAACCTACTGTCATGGTTGTTTAATATGTCCACAGTTCCAACCCACTGTGCCAACGCATAGAGCACTATTGCAGAAAAGGAGGATGGTAATGCCATGGCCAGATATACAAATTGATTTTATTGGTCCAGTAACTAGGTCATCTAAAGGTAACAGATACATGTTGACAGTGACATGCCTGTTCACTAAATGGGTAGAGTGCATCGGTGCACCTAATAATAGTGCTGAAACATGCACAGCATTGCTTATCAACCATGTGCTTTCCAGATTTGGTTTACCCCAGCGAATCAAATCCAATCGGTCGACCAACTTCACTTGCGAAGTGATTAGCATGATGTGGAAAATACTAGGTATTAAAAGAAAGCTCCATATTGCTTATAGAGCTGCCTCTAGCGGTGGTGTAGAGCATTACAACCAGTCCATTGTGAAAATCCTAAAAAAGTTTGTGAGTAAAACAGGTAAAGACTGGGATGTAAAATTACCTCTAGTCCTAATGGCATTAAGAGCAACACTAAGTAGTGCTACTAAGATGTCACCTTTTGAATTGATGACTGGTAGAAGAATGGTTCTGCCTCAACATTTACTGTACCATACATCAGACCAGAACTTAATAAATGCTGCTACTACACATCAATATGTGGACAACTTAAGAAAGCATCTGCAATATGCTTTTGCATTTGCTCAAAAGAACATAGAGATGGCCGCAACCGTCGCTAAAATCTATTATGAGCTCAAAACGTCCAAAAAAGAATATGAAATTAAGGATAAAGTTTATCTTTATAACTTTGGAAGAGATCAGGTTAAGAAGAAGAAATGTCTTCAATCATGGAAGGGTCCTTTTGTCATTACTGACAAAATATCTCTAGTTGCCTATAAAGTAAGGACCCCTAAAAATGATACTTTTATGGATAAATGGGTCCATATTAATCAGCTGCGTGCATGCCAATCCTAGGTCCCAATTCCAAGTCATAGAAGGAGACTGAAGTGTCATAGTTAAGGCATGAATAAGATGTCTGGCTAAAAAAAACATCAAACTGAGGATAAAAAAATAACAGACTCTCTTCATAGTAAGACTGTCTATGATGCATACTGTCAGTACACTCACCAATTACACGGGTTTTAAGTCAATTCCAATACATGAGTCCTACATATATTACAATTGAAAGGGGGAATTATGTCATATAAAAGGTGACATATCATTGGAAGCTATATACACAGATATCATATTGATTATTTCATTCATAGCGGAAGCTATTGATATCAAATTTTATTGCTGCATGATACAACATTGTAGACAACACTGAAATGGGTGATGTCGACCCCCTTCCTATTATCAGAGACACATTACAAGCCTGGCATGTTCCAGTACATATAAAAGAAAGTATGTTTACTCAGACCTCCTGCTGTTCAGAGTTTCACTAGACAGGACTTCTAAAGAGCAAACATTTGTCCCAAACTATAAGAGATAATGTCACATCTCAAGAGCTTCTGATCACGGTCTCAGAAAAGAAGTAATTTCTAAAGAGTTCTTGTTGTATAGTCTTCCCAGATTGAAATCTCTAAATTAATTTGGCCTAAGAAACCTATTACTTAGATCACAGAAACCCCTGTGGGTCCGCCGCCTCAGAGCAGTCACACAGGTTATGGAGCAGCAGTCTTTAGACCGCTGCTTCATATCTTCTGTTTCCGGTGATCCTGAAGGCTCACCAGAAACATGGGGCACCAAGCTCCGTACGGAGCTTGATAAATATGCCCCATAGTGAATTATTGTATGACATATGTTAAATGCTTGTACTGATGATGTTAAATGCTTGTATTGATGATTGAATTTTATTTCTGTTGTGTTCTTACATTCTGTACATTTGTGATTGACCTCAATAAAAACTATAATAAAAAAAATGAAATGTAGACAATAGATAATAAAATATAAAGAAATACACAGTTAAAAAATAGAGTTTAATAAATTTTTTCCTCTTCTCAGGACTCTTTCCAATCATTGTACTCACGCACAAAATAAGTGGGGACTATTTTGAAATTGAAAAGGCCTTTAAACTTATGGGGGCAGAGCAGGTAATAAAGCTTGATAATTATACAAAGGAAGATCACCTGAAGTCACGGGGAAGACACACCGAGATCCTAAAGTTCCTCTATAATACTTTGGAAGATGTCAGTTTTCGAATGAGAGACGAACGGAACCCAAGGAAGGAAAGGATTGAGCGCAAAAAATTCCTCCTCAAGTTTGCCCATGATCAAGAGATGGCCAGGAAGGAAGAGGAAATCAAGGGTGAGCTTTATAACTTGGTGTAAAATAAATGAATAGACTTTACATGTTAAGTATTTTATTGTATGACGAAGACATCTATTTAAAACATGGATTCCATCAGGCCAGTACAAAGCTATTCTTGTTAGATGTAAACATTGCCCTGGTATGAGGAACCCCATGTGTAATCGGACATAAAACATTGATTCCATCAGGCAAGTACAAAGCTATTCTTGTTAGATGTAAACATTGCCCTGGTATGAGGAAACCCATGTGTAATCAGACATAAAACATGGATTCCATCAGGCCAGTACAAAGCTATTCTTGTTAGATGTAAACATTGCCCTGGTATGAGGAAACCCATGTGTAATCGGACATAAAACATGGATTCCATCAGGCCAGTACAAAGCTATTCTTGTTAGATGTAAACATCGCCCTGGTATGAGGAAACCCATGTGTAATCGGACATAAAACATGGATTCCATCAGGCCAGTACAAAGCTATTCTTGTTAGATGTAAACATTGTCCTGGTATGAGGAAACTAGTATAAACACAGTGATGTCCCAAAGAACAAGACTGTTGAAACCCTGGCGCTGCTAAAAAAACAGCTTAAATAAGTAAATAATAATAAATTAGATTAGTATATCAGATTAATAGAATATATAGTCTATATAGTTTAAAACCACAAAGAATTAAGGTCATGGAAAACAGCTCACTATCGGCTAGATTTGGAGTTTTGTCGGTAATGACCCGAAAAACTAACGCCGGCTTTTTTCTGGCCGCACCATAAAAATAACTCTGGTATTGAGAGTCCAAAAAAAGGCTGCGTTAGGCTCCAAAAAAGGAGCGTAGAGCATTTTTAACGCAACTGCAACTCTCGATACCAGAGTTGCTTACGGACGCGGCCAGCCTCAAAAACGTGCTCGTGCACGATTCCCCCATAGGAAACAATGGGGCTGTTTGAGCTGAAAAAAAACCTAACACCTGCAAAAAAGCCGCGTTCAGCTCCTAACGCAGCCCCATTGTTTGCTATGGGGAAACACTTCCTACGTCTGCACCTAACACTCTAACATGTACCCCGAGTCTAAACACCCCTAGCCTTACACTTATTAACCCCTAATCTGCCGCCCCCGCTATCGCTGACCCCTGCATATTATTATTAACCCCTAATCTGCCGCTCCGTAAACCGCCGCTACTTACATTATCCCTATGTACCCCTAATCTGCTGCCCCTAACACCGCCGACCCCTATATTATATTTATTAACCCCTAATCTGCCCCCCACAACGTCGCCTCCACCTGCCTACACTGATTAACCCCTAATCTGCCGACCGGACCTGAGAGCTACTATAATAAAGTTATTAACCCCTAATCCGCCTCACTAACCCTATAATAAATAGTATTAACCCCTAATCTGCCCTCCCTAACATCGCCGACACCTAACTTCAAACATTAACCCCTAATCTGCCGACCGGAGCTCACCGCTATTCTAATAAATGTATTAACCCCTAAAGCTAAGTCTAACCCTAACACTAACACCCCCCTAACTTAAATATAATTTAAATCTAACGAAATTAATTAACTCTTATTAAATAAATTATTCCTATTTAAAGATAAATACTTACCTGTAAAATAAATCCTAATATAGCTACAATATAAATTATAATTACATTGTAGCTATTTTAGGATTAATATTTATTTTACAGGCAACTTTGTAATTATTTTAACCAGGTACAATAGCTATTAAATAGTTAAGAACTATTTAATAGTTACCTAGTTAAAATAATTACAAAATTACCTGTAAAATAAATCCTAACCTAAGTTACAATTAAACCTAACACTAGACTATCAATAAATTAATTAAATAAAATACCTACAATTATCTACAATTAAACCTAACACTACACTATCAATAAATTAATTAAATACAATATCTACAAATAAATACAATGAAATAAACTAACTAAAGTACAAAAAATAAAAAAGAACTAAGTTACAAAAAATAAAAAAATATTTACAAACATAAGAAAAATATTACAACAATTTTAAACTAATTACACCTACTCTAAGCCCCCTAATAAAATAACAAAGCCCCCCAAAATAAAAAATGCCCTACCCTATTCTAAATTAAAAAAGTTAAAAGCTCTTTTACCTTACCAGCCCTGAACAGGGCCCTTTGCGGGGCATGCCCCAAGAAATTCAGCTCTTTTGCCTGTAAAAAAAACACATACAATACCCCCCCCAACATTACAACCCACCACCCACATACCCCTAATCTAACCCAAACCCCCCTTAAATAAACCTAACACTAAGCCCCTGAAGATCTTCCTACCTTGTCTTCACCTCACCAGGTATCACCGATCCGTCCTGGCTCCAAAATCTTCATCCAACCCAAGCGGGGGCTAGACATCCATCATCCGACGGCTGAAGAAGTCCAGAAGAGGGTCCAAAGTCTTCATCCTATCCGGGAAGAAGAGTAGATCCGGACCGGCAACCATCTTCTTCCAAGCGGCATCTTCTATCTTCATCCAATGACGACCGGCTCCATCCTGAAGACCTCCAGCGCGGACCCATCTTCTTCCGGCGACGTCCAACTGAAGAATGACGGTTCCTTTAAGGGACGTCATCCAAGATGGCGTCCCTCGAATTCCGATTGGCTGATAGGATTCTATCAGCCAATCGGAATTAAGGTAGGAATATTCTGATTGGCTGATGGAATCAGCCAATCAGAATCAAGTTCAATCCCATTGGCTGATTCGATCAGCCAATCAGATTGAGCTCGCATTCTATTGGCTGTTCCGATCAGCCAATAGAATGCGAGCTCAATCTGATTGGCTGATTGGATCAGCCAATCGGATTGAACTTGATTCTGATTGGCTGATTCCATCAGCCAATCAGAATATTCCTACCTTAATTCCGATTGGCTGATAGAATCCTATCAGCCAATCGGAATTCGAGGGACGCCATCTTGGATGACGTCCCTTAAAGGAACCGTCATTCTTCAGTTGGACGTCGCCGGAAGAAGATGGGTCCGCGCTGGAGGTCTTCAGGATGGAGCCGGTCGTCATCGGATGAAGATAGAAGATGCCGCTTGGAAGAAGATGGTTGCCGGTCCGGATCTACTCTTCTTCCCGGATAGGATGAAGACTTTGGAGCCTCTTCTGGACTTCTTCAGCCGTTGGATGATGGATGTCTAGCCCCCGCTTGGGTTGGATGAAGATTTTGGAGCCAGGACGGATCGGTGATACCTGGTGAGGTGAAGACAAGGTAGGAAGATCTTCAGGGGCTTAGTGTTAGGTTTATTTAAGGGGGGTTTGGGTTAGATTAGGGGTATGTGGGTGGTGGGTTGTAATGTTGGGGGGGGGGGTATTGTATGTGGTTTTTTTACAGGCAAAAGAGCTGAATTTCTTGGGGCATGCCCCGCAAAGGGCCCTGTTCAGGGCTGGTAAGGTAAAAGAGCTTTTAACTTTTTTAATTTAGAATAGGGTAGGGCATTTTTTATTTTGGGGGCTTTGTTATTTTATTAGGGGGCTTAGAGTAGGTGTAATTAGTTTAAAATTGTTGTAATATTTTTCTTATGTTTGTAAATATTTTTTTATTTTTTGTAACTTAGTTCTTTTTTATTTTTTGTACTTTAGTTAGTTTATTTCATTGTATTTATTTGTAGATATTGTATTTAATTAATTTATTGATAGTGTAGTGTTAGGTTTAATTGTAGATAATTGTAGGTATTTTATTTAATTAATTTATTGATAGTCTAGTGTTAGGTTTAATTGTAACTTAGGTTAGGATTTATTTTACAGGTAATTTTGTAATTATTTTAACTAGGTAACTATTAAATAGTTCTTAACTATTTAATAGCTATTGTACCTGGTTAAAATAATTACAAAGTTGCCTGTAAAATAAATATTAATCCTAAAATAGCTACAATGTAATTATAATTTATATTGTAGCTATATTAGGATTTATTTTACAGGTAAGTATTTATCTTTAAATAGGAATAATTTATTTAATAAGAGTTAATTTATTTCGTTAGATTTAAATTATATTTAAGTTAGGGGGGTGTTAGTGTTAGGGTTAGACTTAGCTTTAGGGGTTAATACATTTATTAGAATAGCGGTGAGCTCCGGTCGGCAGATTAGGGGTTAATGTTTGAAGTTAGGTGTCGGCGATGTTAGGGAGGGCAGATTAGGGGTTAATACTATTTATTATAGGGTTAGTGAGGCGGATTAGGGGTTAATAACTTTATTATAGTAGCGGTGCGGTCCGCTCGGCAGATTAGGGGTTAATAAGTGTAGGCAGGTGGAGGCGACGTTGTGGGGGGCAGATTAGGGGTTAATAAATATAATATAGGGGTCGTCGGTGTTAGGGGCAGCAGATTAGGGGTACATAAGGATAACGTAGGTGGCGGTCGGCAGATTAGGGGTTAAAAAAATTTAATCGAGTGGCGGCGATGTGGGGGGACCTCAGTTTAGGGGTACATAGGTAGTTTATGGGTGTTAGTGTACTTTAGAGCACAGTAGTTAAGAGCTTTATGAACCGGCGTTAGCCCAGAAAGCTCTTAACTCCTGCTTTTTTTCTGCGGCTGGAGTTTTGTCGTTAGAGCTCTAACGCTCACTTCAGCCACGACTCTAAATACCGGAGTTAGAAAGATCCCATTGAAAAGATAGGATACGCAATTTACGTAAGGGGATCTGCGGTATGGAAAAGTCGCGGCTGGAAAGTGAGCGTTAGACCCTTTTTTCAGTGACTCCAAATACCTGAGGGCGGTAAAAACCAGCGTTAGTAGCCTCTAACGCTGGTTTTCACGGCTACCGCCCAACTCCAAATCTAGGTCTATGAGATCTGTGTCACGAATGGTTACAAATGTTTATTAAAACAATATATTAGACATAAATACAATAACCTAACACATCTAAAACCTTTAGAGCACTGATCAGGCGCTTAAAACAAATATAGCATCAATAGAATAAATTAAATTAAATCAAGAACAATTCCCTATATTTAAAAAAATCTAGACGCAGAAATGACATGGTATGTATGAGGAAACCCATGTGTAATCGGACATAAAACATGGATTCCATCAGGCCAGTACAAAGCTATTCCTGTTAGATGTAAACATTGCCCTGGTATGATTAAACCCATGTGTAATCGGACATAAAAAGTGTATTTCAGAAAACGTGTATATTTTTAAACAATGTTCCAATTTACTTCTATTATTAATTTTGTTTCATTTTGTTAGTATACTTTGTAGAAGGAGATGCAATGTAGTACTGGGAGAGAGCTGAACATATTTCTAAGCCAATACAATAGGCATATATGTGCAACCACCAATCAGCAACTAGCTCCAAGCTCCTGAGCCTACCTAGGTATGAGTTTAAAGAAAGGATACCAAGAGAGAGAAGCAACTTATATATTGGAATATAATTGGAAAGTTGTTTAAAATGACATGTTCTACATGAATCATAATGGAAACAATTTAGGTTTCAAGTCCCTTTACAAGTGAATACTGAAATCATGTATTAAAAGTATAATATCCAAAATATCCAAAATATAAAATATATCCTATTAAAAAGTAAGGGCCAGATTACAAGTGGAGCACAAACATTTGCGTGCAGGCTTTCGCAATCGTTTGCACACAGGTTAAATTGCTCTCATATTACAAGAGCTGGGGTTAACAGTTTTGTGAAATTAAAAAGTTGAGAATTCCTAAGGGTAAGGAGGAATTGCACTAACTTAGAGATGTATAAAATATGCACCAAAGAACTGAAACAACGACTGCTGCAGTGAGGATACAGCAAGAGATCCCTAAAAAAAGCCCAGAGACGGGCACTACTTACTGAGAGGAACACTCTGCTGAAACCCAAAATTAAGACTACAGAAAAGGATGACAACACCAGACTAATCCTCACATATAACCCACAAATAGATGAAATCCTGGGAATAATTCACAAACACCTGCATATCCTCCAAGCAGACCCCATATTCAAAGACATTATAGGGCGTAGAATCAAAGTAGGATACAGAAGGACCAGGAATCTGAAGGAATTGACTAGCTGTAGTCACTATGACAACAAGAAAAGGAAACTTAAGCTGACAGCGGACAATTTTACTTGCAGATCTTGTGCCATGTGCAACAATGTGGAAAAAATAAAATCCATCCAAGATAGATTTGGCCAGGAACATCACATTCATGATTACATTGATAGTAACACAGAAGGAGTTATTTATGGTATTGCCTGTAAATGTAACCTTATCTATGTAGGCATGGAATGGATGGCTCTGGTGGCACTCACAAATGCACTTACCACATTAGAAATCTACCATGTCCCATTGACACCTTAAACACACCACTTAAGTATTGGAAATTATTTTAATTATCTTATTATTATTATTATTTTTTTTAAATATATTCACCAATTTATTAAAATGTATTATTTTTTATTAAAGGGACAATAAACCAAAAAAAATATTTTATGATTCAGAGAATAACATTTTTAAAACGTTTCCCATTTACTTTTATTATCAAATTTATTTCATTCTCATGTTATTCTTTGTTGAAAAGATACCTAGGTAGGTAGCGTGCACATGCCTGAAGCAATATATGACAGGAAATAGTGCTGCCATCTAGTGCCCCTGCTAATGTTTAACATTGTTATAAAACTGCTGCCATCTAGTGCCCCTGCTAATGTATAACATTGTTATAAAACTGCTGTCATCTATTGCTCTTGCTAATGTATAACATTGTTATAAAACTGCTGCCATCTAGTGCTCTTGCTAATGTATAACATTATTATAAAACTGCTGCCATCTAGTGCTCTTGCTAATGTATAACATTGTTATAAAACTGCTGCCATCTAGTGCTCTAGCTAATGTATAACATTATTATAAAACTGCTGCCATCTAGTGCTCTTGCTAATGTATAACATTGTTATAAAACTGCTGCCATCTAGTGCTCTTGCTAATGTATAACATTGTTATAAAACTGCTGCCATCTAGTGCTCTTGCTAATGTATAACATTGTTATAAAACTGCTGCCCTCTAGTGCTCCTGCTAATGTATAACATTATTATAAAACTGCTGCCATCTAGTGCTCTTGCTAATGTATAACATTGTTATAAAACTGCTGCCATCTAGTGCTCTTGCTAATGTATAACATTGTTATAAAACTGATGGCATCTAGTGCTCTTGCTAATGTATAACATTGTTATAAAACTGCTGCACTCTAGTGCTCATGCTAATGTATAACATTATTATAAAACTGCTGCCATCTAGTGCTCTTGCTAATGTATAACATTGCTATAAAACTGCTGCCATCTAGTGCTCTTGCTAATGTATAACATTATTATAAAACTGCTGCCATCTAGTGCTCCTGCTAATGTATAACATTATTATAAAATTGCTGCCATCTAGTGCTCTTGCTAATGTATAACATTGTTATAAAACTGCTGCCATCTAGTGCCCCTGCTAATGTATAACATTATTATAAAACTGCTGCCATCTAGTGCTCTTGCTAATGTATAACATTGTTATAAAACTGCTGCCATCTAGTGATCTTGCTAATGTATACCATTATTATAAAACTGCTGCCATCTAGTGCTCTTGCTAATGTATAACATTGTTATAAAACTGCTGCCATCTAGTGCTCTTGCTAATGTATAACATTGTTATAAAACTGCTGCCATCTAGCGCTCTTGCTAATGTATAACATTGTTATAAAACTGCTGCCATCTAGTGCTCTTGCTAATGTATAACATTATTATAAAACTGCTGCCATCTAGTGCTCTTGCTAATGTATAACATTATTATAAAACTGCTGCCATCTAGTGTTCTTGCTAATGTATAACATTGTTATAAAACTGCTGCCATCTAGTGCTCCTGCTAATGTATAACATTGTTATAAAACTGTTGCTATCTAGTGCTCCTGCTAATGTATAACATTATTATAAAACTGCTGCCATCTAGTGTTCTTTCTAATGTATAACATTGTTATAAAACTGCTGCCATCTAGTGCTCCTGCTAATGTATAACATTATTATAAAACTGCTGCCATCTAGTGCTCTTGCTAATGTATAACATTATTATAAAACTGCTGCCATCTAGTGTTCTTGCTAATGTATAACATTATTATAAAACTGCTGCCATCTAGTGCTCTTGCTAATGTATAACATTATTATAAAACTGCTGCCATCTAGTGCTCCTGCTAATGTATAACATTGTTATAAAACCGCTGCCATCTAGTGCTCCTGCTAATGTATAACATTGTTATAAAACTGCTGCCATCTAGTGCTCCTGCTAATGTATAACATTGTTATAAAACTGCTGCTATCTAGTGCTGCAGAGCTTACATTTCTGCTTTTCAACAAATGATAACTTGAAAACAAAGAAAATTTGATAATAGAATTATATTAGAAAGTTGTTCAAAATTTTATGTTCCATGTAAATCAATATTGGGGTTTATCTCCCTTTAATTTTTTTATTATTTTTTAGTACTTTCATAATATTCACGCATGGAGGCCTATCTATCAAGCCGTCAACTTTCTTGCATTCGAAGGCGCCAATATGTTCGCCTAACATTGCGGCTGCGGAGCTGAATACAATCTCCGTATGTATTAAAAAAGCTGGCAAAAAGCCGCGCACCAAGTATGGGGCGATGATAAGCGGACTGTTGTTAACTAGCAGTCATCGATCTCGCTGCTCTTCGGCTTTTTGCCAACTTTATTTCTACCCTGTCACTAAACGCTGCCACTATACTAAAATGTTTAAGCCCTATCCCACTGCTCCCGGACCCCGCCGCAACTTTAATAAAGTTATTAACCCCTATCCCGCCGCTCCCGGCCCCTGCGGCAACTAAATAAAAATATTAACCCCTATCCCGCCACTCCCGGACCCCACCGCAACTAAATAAAAATATTAACCCCGATCCCGACGCTCCTGGGCCCCACAGCAACTAAATAAAAGTATTAACCCCTATTCCGCCACTCCCGGGCCCCACCGCAACTAAATAAATGTATTAACCCCTAAACCCCTGGCCTCCCACATCACTACCACTTACTAAACCTATTAACCCCTAAACCGCCAGACTCCCACATCGTCATAAACTAAATTAAGCTATTAACCCCTTAACCTAACAACCCGCTAACTTTACATTAAAATTACAACATCCCTATCTTATAATAAATTTAAACTTACCTGTAGAATTACATTAAACTATATTAAACTATTAATTAAAGGGACACTGAACCCAAATGTTTTCTTTCATGATTCAGATAGCGCATGTAATTTTAAGCAACTTTCTAATTTACTCCTATTATCAATTTTTCTTCGTTCTCTTGCTATCTTATTGCTTATTGGAGACTGACATTTACCCACCAATAAGCAAGCATAACCCAGGTTCTCAACCAAAAATGGGTCAGCTCCTATGCATCACATTCCTGCTTTTTAAATAAAGATAGCAAGAGAACGAAGAAAAATTTATAATAGGAGTAAATGAGAAAGTTGCTTAAAATTGCATGTTCTATCTGAATCATGAAATAAAAAATTTGAGTTTAGTATCCCTTTAAAGGGATAGTCTACACCAGAATTTTTATTGTTTTAAAAGATAGATAAACCCTTTATTACCCATTCCCCAGTTTTGCATAACCAATCAGTTATATTTATATACTTTTTACCTCTGTGATTATCTTGTATCTAAGCCTCTGCAAACTGCCCCTTTATTTCAGTTCTTTTGACAGTCTTGCAGTTTAGCCAATCAGTGCTGGCTCCCAGATAACTTCACGTTCATGAGCACAGTGTTATCTATATGAAACACATGAACTAACACCCTCTAGTGGTGAAAACTGTTAAAATGCATTCTGAAAAGAGGTGGCCTTCAAGGTCTAAGAAATTAGCATATGAACCTCCTAGGTTAAGCTTTCAACTAAGAATACCAAGAGAACAAAATTGGTGATAAAAGTAAATTGTAAAATTGTTTAAAACTACATGCCCTATCTGAATCATGAAAGTTTATTTTGGACTAGACTGTCCCTTTAACCTACCCTAACTATTATTTTACAATTACATTAAACTAAATTAAACTATTAATTAACCTACCCTAACTATTATACTAAAATTACATTAAACTACCAATTAAATTAACTATATTACATATTTAAAAACATAACCCTACTCAAATTATTTAAATCTACAATTAAAAATGACTAAATTACAAAAAAAATAAAAGCTAAGTTACAAAAAATAAAAAACCACAGTATCAAAAATAAAAAAGAATTACACCTAATCTAATAGCCCTATCAAAATAAAAAAGTCCCCCCAAAATAAAAAAAACACTAGCCTACAATAAACTACCAATGGCCCTTAAAAGGGCCTTTTGTGGGGCATTGCCCCAAAGAAATCAGCTCTTTTACCTGCAAAAAAAAATACAAGCACCCCCACAACAGTAAAACCCACCACCCACACAACCAACCCCCCCAAATAAAAGCCCTATCTAAAAAACCTTAACTCCCCATTGCCCTGAAAAGGGCATTTGTATGGGCATTGCCCTTAAAAGGGCATTTAGCTCTTTTACTGCCCAGACCCTACTCTAAAAATAAAAAACCCTTAAATAAACCTAACACTAACCTCTGACGATCCACTTACAGTTTTTGAAGTACCGCTTGAAGGATCTATCCAGTCAGCAAGAAGTCTTCATCCGGACGGCCTCTTCCATCTTCATCCAGCCGGCGAAGTCTTCATCCATGCGGCCTCTTCTATCTTCATCCATCCGGCGATGGATGAACTATGCCCCTTTCCTTATAAACTGACATATATATATAAATATTTTGTTTATGCATATGTGTTTGTGTGTATATGTATGTATGTGTATATTTGTATGTGTGTGTATGCATATCTGTGTGTATGTATATGTGCTTGTGTTTACTTGTATGTCTGTATCTGTGTGAGTGTGTGTGTGTATGTGTTTGCAGTGTGTGTATGTGTGTGCAGTGTATGTATGTATGTGTGTTTGTATGTGTGTATTTATATGTATGTGTATCTGTATGTGTGTGCAGTGTATGTATGTGTGTTTGTATGTGTGCATATGTCTATGTATGTATATGTGTGTGTGTGTGCAGTATATGCATGTGTTTATGAGAGTATGTATGTGTGTATTTATATGTGTATGTGTGTGGTTGTGTGTGTGTATGTGTGTGTATGTGTTTGTGTGTATGTGTATGTGTGTATATGTGTGTGTGTGCAGTGTATGTATATGTGTGTATCTGTATGTGTATGTGTGTGTGTATATGTGTATATGTGTGTGTGTATATGTGTGTGTGTATCTGTATGTGTATGTGTGTGTGTGTGTATGTGTGTATGTGTGTGTGTGTGTGTGTGCAGTGTATGTATATGTGTGTATTTGTATGTGTGTGTGTGCGTATGTGTGTATGTGTGTGCGTGTGTGTGCAGTGTATGTATATGTGTGTATTTGTATGTGTGTGTGTATGTGTGTATATGTGTGTATTTGTATGTGTGTGTATGTGTGTATATGTGTGTATTTGTATGTGTGTGTGTATGTGTGTATATGTGTGTATGTGTGTGCAGTGTATATATATATATATGTGTGTATTTGTATGTTTGTGTGTATGTGTGTGTGTATATGTGTGCAGTGTATGTATATGTGTGTATTTGTATGTGTGTGTGTATGTGTGTGTATATATGTGTGCAGTGTATGTATGTGTGTGTGTATGTGTGTATGTGTATATGTGTATGTGTGTGTATGTGTGTATATGTGTGTATGTGTATGTGTGTGTATGTGTGTATGTATACATGTGTATTTGTGTGTGAGTATATGTGTGTATGTATGTGTGTGTGTATGTGTGTATGTGTATATGTGTATGTGTGTGTATGTGTGTATGTGTATGTGTGTGTATGTGTGTATGTGTATGTGTGTGTATGTGTGTATGTATACATGTGTATTTGTGTGTGAGTATATGTGTGTATGTATGTGTGTGTATGTATGTGTGTATGTGTGTGTGTGTATGTGTGTGTATGTGTGTATGTATACATGTGTATTTGTGTGTGAGTATATGTGTGTATGTGTGTGTATGTGTGTGTATGTGTGTATGTGTATGTGTGTGTATTTGTATGTGTGTATGTGTATGTGTGTGTATGTGTGTATGTGTATGTGTGTGTATGTGTGTATGTGTGTATGTATACATGTGTATTTGTGTGTGAGTATATGTGTGTATGTATGTGTGTGTATGTATGTGTGTGTATGTATGTGTGTATGTGTGTGCAGTGTATGTATGTGTGTGTATTTGTATGTGTGTATGTATACATGTGTATTTGTGTGTGAGTATATGTGTGTATGTAGTGTGTGTATGTATGTGTGTGTGTGTATTTGTATGTATGTGTGTATGTGTGTGCAGTGTATGTTTGTGTGTATATGGGTATGTGTATGTATGTTTTTAAAAATATAATGCATGTATCTTATAGAACAGTTATCTAGTCTTTGGGGTCGATTTATGAAGCAGTGGATGATGCTTCAGGTACGCCTGAAGCGGAAGTTAAGAACCAGTGGCCGCAAGACCGTTGCTCCTTAACTCGTCCGCCACCTCTGAGGCAGCGGACAACAATCAGTCTGATCAGATACAATCGGGTTGATT
This sequence comes from Bombina bombina, assembly GCF_027579735.1. NCBI lineage: Eukaryota > Metazoa > Chordata > Amphibia > Anura > Bombinatoridae > Bombina > Bombina bombina. The sequence continues at coordinate 18,459,037 of NC_069509.1, read as the reverse complement.
GACACCCTCTGCTAGCAGTCGATTGGCCGTGAATGTGCAGGGGGCAGTATTGCACAAGCTTTTCACAAAAAACGCTTGTGCAATGATAAATGCCGACAGCGTATGCTTTTGGCATTTATCGATGTGCGGCGGACATTAGTAAATCGGCCACTCAATATCATCATGTTAATGAAGGATCTTTACAAATTCAAGTGAAAGCATTTTGCAGAATAAAAAATAAATGTTCAGATTATTGTGAAATTTTCCTTTTAATTTGCATTAGAGCTAACACTGTATTTTTTTCTTTCTATCCTAGGCATGCAGCAACATTTTGAACTCCCAATAAGACCAATAGGACTAAGAAAACACAATAAATGGTTTTCATTTCAATAAAAACTTTAAAACAGAAAGAAAAAAGGAGGGAGCTCTAGCAGAGTGAAGAAAGTAAACAGAAGTTCTGATAATTACTATACTTGGACTATAATCCTTATATACTCTTAGTGATCAAATATTAATTAAATGGCTATAAAGTGTACAAAATTATATATAAAATAAATTCCATCACCCCCATACCAATAAGATGTTCTCAATAAAACACAGGCTAAGCTGTACTTCGGATCATGTGATATATGTGATTGTTTGCCCCTGCACTTTATACTATGTGGGCAAAACGATTACCACCTTTAGAGAAAGGTTGGCCAATCATAAAACAGCAATCAGAATAGCCCTTGATAAAGGGTCTTCCGATCAACCAGTTGCACGCCATTTCCAACAAGCAGGACATGCGATTTCCTCAATGAGAACAATCCTGATTGATCATGTTCCGAGACCCAGACGTGGCGGTGATAGGGCGAAGGCCCTTTTACAGTTGGAGTCGCGCTGGATACATCGCTTAGGTACTATGACACCTAATGGATTAAAAATGGCCATTGACTACAGCTGTTTCTACAAATTACTGTGAGCTTCCTCTCATTATCAAATAGTGTACATTTGTTTTCCTACCTACTCCTTGGAGCACTTTGTGTATATTTTTATTAATCTATTTTTAATCTAGTTTGATAACAATGTTTGGGGTGCAGATCCAGAATCTATGAAGTGGTATATATACCTATTAGTGTGTGTTACGATATTTAAATGACATCTGATATAGCATGTCCTTTTCTACACACTTTGGATCTTGCCCCCTGACACTGTTATCCATTCGTTACTTCTGTGTTATGGTATCATTTTGATACTTTGCCTTGTATTCTGCCCAGATTGATTCTCTATTAGTTATGATGGTTAAAATCTTATAATGTGTTCCCATTTGCAAGGGGCCCTTATAACATTGCTCATAGTGTTAACCATGATCTGTTGCTATATCACTTGTGCTTTTAAGGATCTATTCTGTATTATAACACTCACAATGTCTTTTTTGTTTAATATATCTCTATACAGTGGACACTGGTAACGACGGTTGCCATGGCTACGTTGATACTCGGCTATACTGCGTATGATGTATATAACGTGATGACGTCATGAGTCCCTTGTTTTTCATACATAACCTTGGCAACCGTAGTTCGTTTGACCTCCATCACCATGCATGCGCACTATGTGCGCATCGCGGTTTGATTACGTAGTATACGACTGATCACGCTTTACGTTATTGAGGTCCCTTGACGCATGCGCGCCCCATGCGTGTCAAAGTCGGATGTTACTTCCTGGTTTTATTGATCCTGATTGTACGCATTAACCACAGCTGTTTCAATTCTGTATGTTTGGCGTTTTTTTCAGGGCAGATATCATTATGTTTAGAGGGTATTTAAGGAGCACTTATGGGTTTGTGTGTTATGCTTGTCTGGGGTGACTTGTTTTCATGTGATCAAGGCCTCCTTGCTGGGGCCGAAACGTTATGTATTTATCAAATAAAGGTGATTAAACTATCCTCTGGTGCTGGCTCTTCATGCTGCTGTGGATCCATTGGGATTTTCACCGGAATCCTTTTCTACATGCTGCTTCTGTTCTATATATATATATATATATATATATATATATATATATATATGTGTGTGTGTGTGTGAGAGGTGTGTGAGAAGTTTTAACCCTCTGAAAAAAAAATATATATATATATACGTGTACATAAATGTGAACTTCAATTGTATATACAAAAATAATTATTTAATGAACATAAAAGAACAAGCAAAAAATTTACATATAGTATATATATACATACAAATCACAATTTAATAAGCATACGTGACAGTATGAGACATCATGAGATATAACAGAATTGATAAAATATACAACTATTAAAATGCTGGTAACAATAAAACTTAAAAGAAATATAAAAAGGCCAATAAAAGCCCTGTAAACGGACTTGTGAGAGGGACGTCTCCCAAAAAAAACAAGGTAATACCACAGAATAAAATAAAATTGCTTACACAGTCATAAGAGGATTACACAGTCATAGGATGCTGTAACAGATAGATTCCCTGATGGATCCAGCTATGTTGTATATGCAGGTTTTTTTCTCTTTCTTTTTCTTTTTTTTAACATATAAAACAACTATACCACCTTAAATAATAACCAAGAACAAATACCACCTCTCAATTATATGTTGAACTCCACCTTAAACAACCCCTAGGACAGTGTTTTTCAACCAGTGTGCCGTGGCACACAAGTGTGCCGTGAGAGATCCTCAGGTGTGCCGCGGCAGACTGACAACAGTGTGACATATTTTTTAAATTTTGCTTGTTTTTTACTCCCAGTGCAGGGGTGTCCCTCTTTCAAATTTTGAAATATTGGGAGGTATGTGACAGGCTTATCAGGCAGACAGGCTGGCATCATTTACAACCATGACATATTGACATTCATTCACAGACAATCATTATGATTGTTTGTGAATGAATGTCAATATGTCACGTATAGTTTGTAGGAGGCATGGCATCACAGCACAATACATACAGTATATGTGTATGTGTGTGTGTATGTATATATATATAGATATATATATATATATATATGTATATATACACAGTATATATATATATATATATATATATATATATATATATATATATATACTGTATTCGGCTACAATGTGTGATTTTTTTTAAATTTTGGGATGGTGGTGTGCCACAGGATTTTTTTATGTAAAAAGAGTGTGCCACGGCAAAAAAAAGGTTGAAAATCACAGCCCTAGGAAACAATAGAATCTTCCGATTACCTGTTTGAAATCAAACAAGGAGAATTTTTTAGATATATTAGGTTGGGCAACATCAAATACTACCTTAAAATCAATAATTGAAGAAATACCATCTTAACATTACCTGTTTGGAATTAACCAATAAGAAGATGAGCACAGGTATATCAGGACGATCATGAACATCTGGCTAGACTATCTTGAAAAAGCCCCAGCTATGGGTGAAATGCGTTGAAGTACCACCATCTTGTCACTTATCTGTTTTGACATTTGTTCCGGTAATACATCTGTTCCGGTAATACAGTATACTACAGCATCTACTTGTGGAGAGTTTGGCCAAACTCGATACCGGACTGACAGCTTGAATTGTTATCCGCAATATGGTGAACCTGGAGATTTCACAGTTTTCTGAGTGCAAATGCACGAAGTGCAGGAATTTAGCTATTGAGAAGTCCAACAGCCTGCTCCGGTAATAGGGAGTAAAGCTTTTACATTTACAACACCTGTGGTTTCAGCAGTGTTTGGAAATTGACTCCTACGGAGAGTGGACAGAGAAGGTAAATCCTTTCATAGTAATCCCTGTCTTGCCGATAAGAGCTAGAGGGTGAATGTTGAACTTTTATTTTATTTTTTATTAATAATTTTTATTGAGGATAAATATACAATACAACTGGTATACAACTGATAAGAATTACATGCACAAATATTTTATACAGTGTAATTAACATAGCATTTGTTGTAACATCTGAATAGAGTGTTAAATAAAACCAGTATAGGTAGCACCAAGTTCCGCGTTCACTCGATGAACCTAACATAACAATAAACATAACTTCATATTTTTATTTAACATTCCCCCTAAAAGGGAGGTTGGGAGGTAAATTCTTTATAAAGAACTAGATGAATGCGTGCTGACATATCAAACAGTATTTGTTCCCCCCTGACCTTTAGCTCAGGAAGCATAGACATGAAAAAGCAAGCCCCTGGGTTGTAATATTTCGATAGAAAGGATAAAGGAAAGAAGAAGAAAGAGGAGATGAAGATAAGAGAAAAAAAAGAGGACTGATCTAGGTCATAACAGACCCGATCTTCAGTGTAGTCTTAATATCCAAAAAGAGGGGATCAGTTTCCACATGTGGCTCCAATTACATTCATTGGTTCTGGATCCAGTCAACCCAGATCTCCCAGTAATCGTCCATGCGGTCTAGAGAGCTATACACAAATTTTTTAATTTTTGCTAAAACGTGTACAACCTCGCAGACATCCGCCAACGAGGGTGGTTCAGTCTGCTTCCATGCTCTAGCAACAGTTTGGTGGCAGAGATGATATATATTAACAATTGTTTGGAGTGTTCCGGTAGCCTGACATCAAAAACATGGAAGACAATGCATTGGGGGGTTAGTATCACGTCTAAATTTATTGAGTTCAGCAGAATCTCAACATCTCTCCAAAGAGGTGTAATTTTGGGCATGCCCACCATATGTGAAGGTCAGAGCCCTCCCCCCGCACTGTCGCCAACATAATGAAGGTAACCCCTTAAACATCTCTTGGACAGTCTAGCAGGGACCCTGTACCATTTCAACAATAGTTTAATATAACCTTCAAAAACTGTCACACAATGAACCATCTTCTTCGTAAGAGTCACTGCTTTGCCAATATCCAATTCTGTAAGTGTTAAATTTAAATCTCTACACCAGGATTTAATCTGCCAGGGAAGTCCCTGAGAGTGATCTTTAAGGAGAGCCCCGTAATGAAACGTGAGTGGCTTATAAGTCCCCAAGCCCTCTCGCCATCTCTCCTCCCATTTAGAATATTGTCTGAAATTCTGTTTTGGGAAGTCCCATGATTTTATCAGGCTTAATAGTCTGTAGTTTTCTAATCTAACCCACAACGGAGGATCGCTGATTGAGTCAGTAATCTGTGAAACGGACCTCAGTTTGCCATTTAAGTAGAAATGTTCAGCTAACGTAATTTGTTTAGCAGCCCAAAACTCTATATGTATATTGGGTAAGTCCCATGTCAAGCCTCTCAATTCGTATATAGGGGAGGGATGCGGGACAATCTCTGAGTGATGCCGAAGACCATGCCATGAACTAATGATTTGTTGGACTATAGAGTTTTCAATATATTTAGTCAGGGATTTATAACTTGGAGCCCAAATGGTATCCGATAAATTCAAACCTCTCGGTATGGACAGTTCCTCTAAGCCATACCAACCAGGTTGTTCTTCACGTGAGCCCCATGCCATTATATGAGATAGTCGCGTTGCCTCATAATATAAAAATATATTAGAGAAAGATGCACCGCCCCTAGCATATTCTCTCTGCATGATTTTATGACCAATCCTTGGAGTCTTATTTTCCCATACATATCTAGTAAAGATCTGATGGATTTGTTGTAGTATGCCATGAGGGATATTCAAAGGAATACTTCTGAATCAATATAAGGCCTTAGGAAGTAAAGCCATCTTAATGGTGGCCACACGACCCAGCCAAGAGTTCTCTCTGAAGTCCCATCTATGGGTTAGAGATTTTAGTTCTGTGATCAGAGCGTCAAAATTAAGTTTAATTACAGATCCTGTATCTGCACTGAGTTTTATTCCTAAATGCGTCAAGGAGTTCTCAGACCACTGGAGATCCTATCTATGTTGTAGAAGAACTATCTGTTCTTGAGGGACATTAATGCAATATGCTTCTGTTTTGGACAGATTTATTTTGTAATGACTAAGTGTGCCAAAATGTTCTAGTAATGTGAAGACTGACTTTAGCGAGGAAATGGGATCATCTGCATATAATACAATCTTCTCTTCTCGAGCACCAAAGGGGAAAGAATCCCGGATTGCCAGTGCCAGTGGTTCCATGGCTAGGGCAAATATCAATGGGGATAAGGGACAGCCCTGCCTGGTACCGTTAGAGATGGAGAGTTCTGGAGAGCAAAAGTCCATGCCCCTCACCCATGCTCATGGGTTTGAATATAAGATCCTAATCATGGCTATCGCTTGATGGGGGAATCTGAAGGCTCTCAGCACCTCCCACAGGTATTCCCATCTGACCCTGTCAAATGCTTTCTCTGCATCTAATGACAGGGCCATCAGGGGGACCTTAGTTCTCTTTGCCTCAGTGTAAATTGAAAGTAATCTCCGAGTATTATCGGGACCCTGGTGGCCAGGAATAAAACCAACTTGATCAGCACTGATCAGGGATGGAAGCAAATGCGCTATTCAGTCCACTATCAATTTGGAGTATAATTTTATGTCTACATTAAGCAGAGATATAGGTCTAAAATTGCAACAAAGAGAGGGATCCTTCCCCGGCTTGGGTATCGCTATTATAGTGGCTTCCAAATTTTCTGACAGTATTTGACCCTTTGACTTCACTTCATTAAATGTCTGACAAAGAACATTTTGCAATTGGGGATTCAGTTTTTTATAAAACTGGCCTGTAAACCTGTCTGTGCCCAGCGCTTTGTTATTTTTTTATTTTTTTATTACCTCATTTATTTCTATCATAGAGAAGGGTTCAATTAGTTTATTGCCATCGGCTTCTGACATCGAGGGCAAATTCAATTTTTGTAGAAAGAATGAAATATCATTAACCGTCGTAATTTTTGGTTTTTCAGCTGTTTCAATATTGTATAGGTTCCTATAAAAGTCTGCAAAGGATCTACCTATGGCATCCGGAGCATATGCATTATGTCCATTATAATTAATGTGAGATATCCTGGAGGCTGCTGCGTGGTTTTTAAGTTTTCTCTCTAACATGGAGTCTGCTTTGTTACTTTTATAGTACATAGGGGGGTAGTTATCAACGTGTCTAATTTACCTGCCTTCGCCGGTTCAATACGCCCGCCTAAGCTCGCCTACCATCGCCGCCACGGACCTGCAAAAGTCTGCCTAAGTTATCAATAAATCTGTCAAAAAGCCGCGCACGAAGTACGGGGCGATGAGCAGTGGACTGTGAGAGTTATCACTCTCGCTGCTCTTTGGCTTTTTCACAGCTTTAGTGCTAGCCTGTCACTAAGCACCCACACTAAACTACACTGTTCTACCCCCTATACCGGCGCCCCCGGAGCCCCCCGCTACTCAATAAAGTTATTACCCCCTAAACCGCTGCTCCTAGACCCCGCCGCAACTCTTATAAATGTATTAACCCCTAAACCGCCGCTCCTAGACCCCGCCGCAACTCTTATAAATGTATTAACCCCTAAATCGCCACTCCCGGAGCCTACCGCCACCTACATTATACCTATTAACCCCTATCCTGCCCCCCCTATACCGCCGCCTTCTATAATAAAGTTATTAACCCCTATCCTGCTGATCCCAGACCCCGCCGCAACTAAATAAATAGTTTAACCCCTAAACCGCCGCTCCCGGACCCCGCCGCAACTAAATAAATAGTTTAACCCCTAAACCGCAGCTCCCGGACCCCGCCGCAACTAAATAAATAGTTTAACCCCTAAACCGCCGCTCCCGGACCCCGTCGCAACCTATATTAAACTTATTAACCCCTATCCTGCCCCCCCTACACCGTCGCCACCTATAATAAATTTATTAACCCCTATCCTGCCCACCCCTACACCGTCGCCACTGTAATAAATTTATTAACCCCTAAACCTAAGTCTAACACTAAACATAACACCCCCCTAACTTAAATATTAATTAAATAAATCTAAATAATATTTCTATTATTAAATAAATTAATCCTATTTAAAACTAAATACTTACCTATAAAATAAACCCTAATATAGCTACAATATAACTAATAATTTTATTGTAGCTATCTTAGGATTTATTTTTATTTTACAGGCAACTTTCAATTTATTTTAACTAGGTACAATAGCTATTAAATAGTTATTAACTATTTAATAGCTACCTAGCTAAAATAAAGAGAAATTTACCTGTAAAATAAATCGTAACCTAAGTTACAATTACACCTAACACTACACTATACTTTAATAAATTATTCCTATTTAAAACTAAATACTTACCTGTAAAATAAACCCTAATTAATTAATAATTACATTGTAGCTATTTTAGGATTTATATTTATTTTACAGGTAACTTTGTATTTATTTTAGCTAGTTAGAATAGTTATTAAATAGTTATAAACTATTTAATAACTACCTAGCTAAAAGAAATACAGAATTACCTGTAAAATAAATCCTAACCTAAGTTACAATTAAGCCTAACACTACACTATCATTAAATTAATTACCTACAAATAACTACAATTAAATACAATTACATAAACTAACTAAAGAACAAAAAATAAAAAAAGCTAAGTTACAAAAAATAAAAAAAATAAGTTACAAACATTTAAAAAATATTACAACAATTTTAAGCTACTTACACCTAATCTAAGCCCCCTAATAAAATAACAAAGCCCCCCAAAATAAAAAAATGCCCTACCCTATTCTAAATTAAAAAGTTACCAGCTCTTTTACCTTACCAGCCCTTAAAAGGGCCTTTTGCGGGGCATGCCCCAAAGAAAACAGCTCTTTTGCCTGTAAAAAAAAAATACAACCCCCCCAACGTTAAAACCCACCACCCACATACCCCTAATCTAACCCAAACCCCCCTTAAATAAACCTAACACTACCCCCCTGAAGATCATCCTACCTTGAGTTGTCTTCACTCAGCCGAGCCACCGATGGAACCGAAGAGGAGATCCGGAGCGGCAGAAGTGATCCTCCAAGGGGCGCTGAAGAAATCTTCCATCCGATGAAGTGATCCTCCAAGCGGTGCTGAAGAAGTCTTCTATCCGGGCGATGTCATCTTCCAAGCGGCGCTGAAGAAGTCTTCCATCCGGGCGATGTCATCTTCCAAGCGGGGTCTTCAATCTTCTTTCTTCAGGATCCATCTTCATCCCGCCGACGTGGAACATCCTTCTTCCCCGACGGACTAACGATGAATGAAGGCTCCTTTAAGGGACGTCATCCAAGATGGCTTCCCTTCAATTCCGATTGGCTGATAGGATTCTATCAGCCAATTGGAATTAAGGTAGGAAAAATCTGATTGGCTGATTGAATCAGCCAATCAGATTGAAGTTCAATCCGATTGGCTGATCCAATCAGCCAATCAGATTGAGATCGCATTCTATTGGCTGTTCCGATCAGCCAATAGAATGCGAGCTCAATCTGATTGGCTGATTCAATCAGCCAATCAGATTTTTCCTACCTTAATTTCGATTGGCCGATAGAATCCTATCAGCCAATCGGAATTAAAGGGACACCATCTTGGATGACGTCCCTTAAAGGAGCCTTCATTCGTCGTTAGTCCGTCGGGGAAGAAGGATGTTCCGCGTCGGCGGGATGAAGATGGATCCTGAAGAAAGAAGATTGAAGACCCCGCTTGGAAGATGACATCGCCCGGATGGAAGACTTCTTCAGCGCCGCTTGGAAGATGACATCGCCCGGATGGAAGACTTCTTCAGCGCCCCTTGGAGGATCACTTCTGCCGCTCCAGATCTCCTCTTCGGTTCCATCGGTGGCTCGGCTGAGTGAAGACGACTCAAGGTAGGATGATCTTCAGGGGGGTAGTGTTAGGTTTATTCAAGGGAAGTTTGGGTTAGATTAGGGGTATGTGGGTGGTTGGTTTTAACGTTGGGTGGGGGGTTGTATTTTTCTTTTACAGGCAAAAGAGCTGTTTTCTTTGGGGCATGCCCCGCAAAAGGCCCTTTTAAGGGCTGGTAAGGTAAAAGAGCTTTGAACTTTTTAAATTTAGAATAGGGTAGGGCATTTTTTTTATTTTGGGGGGCTTTGTTATTTTATTAGGGGGCTTAGATTAGGTGTAATTAGCTTAAAATTGTTGTAATATTTTTTAAATGTTTGTAACTTATTTTTTTTTATTTTTTGTAACTTAGCTTTTTTTTATTTTTTGTACTTTAGTTAGTTTATGTAATTGTATTTAATTGTAGTTATTTGTAGGTAATTTATTTAATTAATTTAATGATAGTGTAGTGTTAGGTTTAATTGAAACTTAGGTTAGGATTTATTTTACAGGTAACTTTGTATTTATTTTAGCTAGGTAGTTATTAAATAGTTATTAACTATTTAATAACTATTCTAACTAGCTAAAATAAATACAAAGTTACCTGTAATATAAATATAAATCCTAAAATAGCTACAATGTAATTATTAATTACATTGTAGCTATCTTAGGGTTTATTTTACAGGTAAGTATTTAGTTTAAAAAGGAATAATTTATTAAAGTATAGTGTAGTGTTAGGTGTAATTGTAACTAAGGTTAGGATTTATTTTACAGGTTAATTTCTCTTTATTTTAACTAGGTAGCTATTAAATAGTTAATAACTATTTAATAGCTATTGTACCTAGTTAAAATAAATTGAAATTTGCCTGTAAAATCAAAATAAATCCTACGGCCTAGATTTAGAGTTTGGCAGTAGCCGTGAAAACCAGCGTTAGAGGCTCCTAACGCTGGTTTTAGGCTACCGCCGGTATTTGGAGTCACTCAAAATAGGGTCTAACGCTCACTTTCCAGCCGCGACTTTTCCATACCGCAGATCCCCTTACGTCAATTGCGTATCCTATCTTTTCAATGGGATCTTTCTAACTCCGGTATTTAGAGTCGTGGCTGGAGTGAGATTTAGAGCTCTTACGACAAAACTCCAGCCGCAGAAAAAAAACAGGAGTTAAGAGCTTTTTGGGCTAACGCGGTTCATAAAGCTCTTAACTACTGTGCCCTAAAGTAAACTAACACCCATAAACTACCTATGTACCCCTAAACTGAGGTCCCCCCACATCGCCGCCACTCGATTAATTTTTTTTAACCCCTAATCTTTTTTAACCCCTAATCTGCCGACCGCCACCTACGTTATACTTATGTACCCCTAATCTGCTGCCCCTAACACCGCCGACCCCTATATTATATTTATTAACCCCTAACCTGCCCCCCACAACGTCGCCGCCAGATACCTACAATAATTAACCCCTAATCTGCCGACCGCAAAGCGCCGCCACCTACATTATAGCTATGTACCCCTAATCTGCTGCCCCTAACACCGCGACCCCTATATTATATTTATTAACCCCTAATCTGCCCCCCTCAACGTCGCCTCCACCTGCCTACACTTATTAACCCCTAATCTGCCGAGCGGACCGCACCGCTACTATAATAAAGTTATTAACCCCTAATCCGCATCACTAACCCTATAATAAATAGTGTTAACCCCTAATCTGCCCTCCCTAACATCGCCGACACCTAACTTCAAACATTAACCCCTAATCTGCCGACCGGAGCTCACCGCTACTATAATAAATGTATTAACCCCTAAAGCTAAGTCTAACCCTAACACTAACACCCCCCTAAATTAAATATAATTTAAATCTAACGAAATTAATTAACTCTTATTAAATAAATTATTCCTATTTAAAGCTAAATACTTACCTGTAAAATAAATCCTAATATAGCTACAATATAAATTATAATTACATTGCAGCTATTTTAGGATTAATATTTATTTTACAGGCAACTTTGTAATTATTTTAACCAGGTACAATAGCTATTAAATAGTTAAGAACTATTTAATAGTTACCTTGTTAAAATAATTACAAAATTACCTGTAAAATAAATCCTAACCTAAGTTACAATTAAACCTAACACTATACTATCAATAAATTAATTAAATAAAATACATACAATTACCTACAATTAAACCTAACACTACACTAGCAATACATTAATTAAATACAATATCTACAAATAACTAAAATGAAATAAACTAACTAAAGTACAAAAAATAAAAAAGAACTAAGTTACAAAAATAAAAAAATATTTACAAACATAAGAAAAATATTACAACAATTTTTAAACTAATTACACCTACTCTAAGCCCCCTAATAAAATAACAAAGACCCCCAAAATAAAAAATGCCCTACCCTATTCTAAATTAATAAAGTTAAAAGCTCCCTGAACAGGGCCCTTTGCGGGGCATGCCCCAAAGAATTCAGCTCTTTTGCCTGTAAAAAAAAACATACAATACCCCCCCCCCCAACATTACAACCCACCACCCACATACCCCTAATCTAACCCAAACCCCCCTTAAATAACCTAACACTAAGCCCCTGAAGATCTTCCTACCTTGTCTTCACCTCACCAGGTATCACCGATCCGTCCTGGCTCCAAAATCTTCATCCAACCCAAGCGGGGGTTGGCGATCCATCATCCGGTGGCTGAAGAGGTCCAGAAGAGGCTCCAAAGTCTTCATCCTATCCAGGAAGAAGAGGCGATCCGGACCGGCAACCATCTTGATCCAAGCGGCATCTTCTATTTTCATCGATGACGACCGGCTCCATCCTGAAGACCTCCAGCGCGGATCCGTCCTCTTCTTCCGACGACTTCCCGACGAATGACGGTTCCTTTAAGGGACGTCATCCAAGATGGCGTCCCTCGAATTCCGATTGGCTGATAGGATTCTATCAGCCAATCGGAATTAAGGTAGGAATATTCTGATTGGCTGATGGAATCAGCCAATCAGAATCAAGTTCAATCCGATTGGCTGATCCAATCAGCCAATCAGATTGAGCTCGCATTCTATTGGCTGATCGGAACAGCCAATAGAATGCGAGGTCAATCTGATTGGCTGATTGGATCAGCCAATCGGATTGAACTTGATTCTGATTGGCTGATTCCATCAGCCAATCAGAATATTCCTACCTTAATTCCGATGGGCTGATAGAATCCTATCAGCCAATCGGAATTTGAGGGACGCCATCTTGGATGACGTCCCTTAAAGGAACCGTCATTCGTCGGGAAGTCGTCGGAAGAAGAGGACGGATCCGCGCTGGAGGTCTTCAGGATGGAGCCGGTCGTCATCGGATGAAGATAGAAGATGCCGCTTGGATCAAGATGGTTGCCGGTCCGGATCGCCTCTTCTTCCCGGATAGGATGAAGACTTTGGAGCCTCTTCTGGACCTCTTCAGCCACCGGATGATGGATCGCCAACCCCCCGCTTGGGTTGGATGAAGATTTTGGAGCCAGGACGGATCGGTGATACCTGGTGAGGTGAAGACAAGGTAGGAAGATCTTCAGGGGCTTAGTGTTAGGTTTATTTAAGGGGGGTTTGGGTTAGATTAGGGGTATGTGGGTGGTGGGTTGTAATGTTGGGGGGGGGTATTGTATGTTTTTTTTTTACAGGCAAAAGAGCTGAATTCTTTGGGGCATGCCCCGCAAAGGGCCCTGTTCAGGGCTGGTAAGGTAAAAGAGCTTTTAACTTTATTAATTTAGAATAGGGTAGGGCATTTTTTTATTTTAGGGGTCTTTGTTATTTTATTAGGGGGCTTAGAGTAGGTGTAATTAGTTTAAAATTGTTGTAATATTTTTCTTATGTTTGTAAATATTTTTTTATTTTTTGTAACTTAGTTCTTTTTTATTTTTTGTACTTTAGTTAGTTTATTTCATTTTAGTTATTTGTAGATATTGTATTTAATTAATGTATTGCTAGTGTAGTGTTAGGTTTAATTGTAGGTAATTGTAGGTATTTTATTTAATTAATTTATTGATAGTATAGTGTTAGGTTTAATTGTAACTTAGGTTAGGATTTATTTTACAGGTAATTTTGTTATTATTTTAACTAGGTAACTATTAAATAGTTGTACCTGGTTAAAATAATGACAAAGTTGCCTGTAAAATAAATATTAATCCTAAAATAGCTACAATATAATTATAATTTATATTGTAGATATATTAGGATTTATTTTACAGGTAAGTATTTAGCTTTAAATAGGAATAATTTATTTAATAAGAGTTAATTAATTTTGTTAGATTTAAATTATATTTAACTTAGGGGGGTGTTAGTTTTAGGGTTAGACTTAGCTTTAGGGGTTAATACATTTATTATAGTAGCGGTAAGCTCCGGTCGGCAGATTAGGGGTTAATGTTTGAAGTTAGGTGTCGGTGATGTTAGGGAGGGCAAATTAGGGGTTAATACTATTTATTATAGGGTTAGTGATGCGGATTAGGGGTTAATAACTTTATTATAGTAGCGCTCAGGTTCGCTCGGCAGATTAGGGGTTAATAAGTGTAGTTAGGTTGCGGCGACGTTGTGGGGGGCAGATTAGGGGTTAATAAATATAATATAGGGGTCGGCGGTGTTAGGGGCAGCAGATTAGGGGTACATAGGGATAATGTAAGTAGCGGCGGTTTACGGAGCGGCAGATTAGGGGTTAAAAATAATATGCAGGGGTCAGCGATAGCGGGGGCGGCAGATTAGGGGTTAATAAGTGTAAGGTTAGGGGTGTTTAGACTCGGGGTACATGTTAGGGTGTTAGGTGCAGACGTAGGAAGTGTTTCCCCATAGCAAACAATGGGGCCGCGTTAGGAGCTTAACGCTGCTTTTTTGCAGGTGTTAGGTTTTTTTCCGGCTCAAACAGCCCCATTGTTTCCTATGGGGGAATCATGCACGAGCACGTTTTTGAGGCTGGCCGCTTGCGTAAGCAACTCTGGTATCGAGAGTTGAAGTTGCGTTAAAAATGCTCTATGCTCCTTTTTTGGAGCCTAACGCAGCCTTTTTGTGGACTCTCAATACCAGAGTTGTTTTTATGGTGCGGCCAGAAAAAAGCCGGCGTTAGCTACGCGGGTCGTTACCGACAAAACTCTAAATCTAGCCGTACGATAGCTACAATATAATTATTATTTATATTGTAGCTATATTAGGGTTTATTTTAAAGGTAAGTATTTAGTTTTAAATAGGATTAATTTAGTTAATAATAGAAATATTATTTAGATTTATTTAATTAATATTTAAGTTAGGGGGTGTTAGGTTTAGTTTTAGACTTAGGTTTAGGGGTTAATAATTTTATTACAGTGGCGGCGGTATAGTTGGGGGCAGGATAGGGGTTAATAAATTTATTATAGGTGGCGACGGTGTAGGGGGGGCAGGATAGGGGTTAATAAGTTTAATATAGGTTGCGGCGGGGTCCGGGAGCGGCGGTTTAGGGGTTAAACTATTTATTTAGTTGCGGCGAGGTCCGGGATCGGCAGGATAGGGGTTAATAACTTTATTTTAGGTGGCGACAGTATAGGGGGGGCAGGATAGGGGTTAATAGGTATCATGTAGGTGGCGGCGGGGTCTGGGAGCAGCGGTTTAGGGGTTAATACATATATTATAGTTGCAGCGGGGTCAGGGAGCATTGGTTTAGGGGTTAATACATATATTATAGTTGCGGCGGGGACAGGGAGCGGCGGTTTAGGGGTTAATAAGTGTATTATAGCTTGCGGTGGGCTCCGGGTGCGGAAGTTTAGGGGTTAATAAGTTTATTATAGCTTGCGGTGGGCTCCGGGAGCGGCGGTTTAGGGGGTAATAACTTTATTTAGTTGCGGCGGTGTAGGGGGGGCAGATTAGGGGTGTTTAGACTCGGGGTACATGTTAGGGTGTTAGGTGCAGACGTTTCCCATAGGAATCAATGGGATGTCGGGCAGCAGCGAACATGAACTTTCGCTATGGTCAGACTCCCATTGATTCCTATGGGATCCGCCACCTCCAGGGCGGCGGATTGAAAACCAGGTACGCTGGGCCGGAAAAATGCCGAGCGTACCTGCTATTTTCTTGATAACTAGCAAAAGTAGTCAGATTGTGCCGAACTTGTGTGCGGAACATCTGGAGTGACGTAAGAATCGATCTGTGTCGGACTGAGTCCGGCGGATCGAAGCTTACGTCACTAAATTCTACTTTTGTCGGTATCTAGCCTTTGATAACTAAGGTGAATCAGCCTCGCCACAAATACGCTGCGGAATTCCAGCGTATTTGAGGTTGACGGCTTGATAACTACCCCCCATTGTGTGTTTGAACTTTGAAAATGCCGACTTAATTCTTTCTAATTCCAATAATTTATTTAGCTTCTCTTTTGTCCTAAGATCAGATATTAATTTCCCTAATGGGGCACCCCACTTTTTTTTTTGGGCTGCCGCTCTGGCTATACAGAAACCTTGCACATAAGCTTTCAGAGCAGCCCATCTGATTTGATGGGATGTTTGACCTACTGGGTTATTTGCAAGGAAATCCTCGATTTACTCAGTGATAGCTTGTTAAAATGTCTTGTCTTCCCATAGGTATTTAGGAAACTTCCAAGACGGTCTATCCAACGAGCAACCGTCTTCTTTTAGTGCAAAGAACACTGCGTCATGTTCCGACCAAGGACAACTATGTATCCTAGACTCCGAGATTCTATTCATTGTCCAGGAGTCAACAAAAAAATAATCGAGATGTGAATAAGAACGATGCGGAGGGGAAAAATAGGAATAATCTCTCGAGTCTGGATGGCATGATCTCCACACATCATACAGGGAAGATTGGTGTATAAGATGACGAAATTTAGGAGCTGTGGACTTGGAAAATGTATCTAATCTGTTATCACCCAGGAGTTTTTTTATCAATAATGGGATCCCACACCAAGTTAAATTCCCCCCAATCACCAGTGTACCTTGTTTTAGTCTCTCTGCTAAGTTTAGAATTCTACGCAAAAATGCTATTTGTCCCTGGTTGGGGGCGTAAGTATTAACCAAAGTATATATGTGATTGTTAATTTTACAGATCAATATCAGGAATCCGCCCTCCGGATCATCCTCAACATGAATCTGATGAAAGGCCACATTTTTGCTTATCAAAATAGAGACTCCTCTGCTTTTGTCTTGGTAAAGCGAATTGAACCCTCTTGGATACTGCTGAAACTTTACCTTTGGCAGATTATTAACAGCCCAATGTGTTTCCTGTACAAAAATCACATCACTGCTGAGTTTTTTCAAAAAATTATGTAGCAAACTCCTTTTAGTAGGGGCATTCAGGCCCTTTGTATTCAGGGTCACAAATCGAAGACTAGATGTTGTCTCCATATCGCACAAGACCCACCTCCTCTACTTCTTCCAAAGAAGGGAGAAAGGGAAAAAAAAAGGACACCAGGAATCAAAGATAAGGGGAGCTTCACTTAGATGTGTCCATTTAGGTAGGCCAGGGGGTAACAATATAAAATATTCCAACTGAGGATACCAAATCTTATTATTATTCCAACTGAGGCTACCGAATCTTATGTCTTGCTCTCTCTGAGTCCTTATGTCAGTGTGTTCTGTGCTCTAGCATGTGCCATTGTCAAGTCACCTATGGAAGTACGCCTGGGTCACGTCTATCTATGAGCCTAAGTCTCTGGGGACGTCATATATAGGCCTAATATAGCTGTCGAGTGCCAGTATCCTAAAATGAGAGACTTAATAGGGTGGACAGATAAGTTGTTTCTATATTTGGATTGCATCTAGATATTACACGGTGGGTTTCCCCAGGACCCCAATGGCTACTCTACCCCTGGGTTATCAAAAGGTGATAGGTCCCAGTAGTATATGGCTCTCTTATGCACCACGTGTCCGCCAGGGATGAATTCCAAGTCTCAAGTCAGTCAAGTGTCAACAGGACCACAATTACGGTATTTTCCGTTTATCCCCTGGAGAGCAAGTGGTTAATTAAATGTGGGGCATATGACCAGGTACATAAGGAAAAAAGAACACAGGTTGGGTACAGACATATTAACACTATTAGAACAGGGTACAGCTTTTCTCAATATTATGGTGGAATCTTTACTGACTAACATCACAGACCCATTGGAGTTTCCATATATAGCCATACAAATTGATATTATCACTCTCGTACAGAACCTCCCCCCAACTCAACCATTAGCCATGGCCATTTTGTTGTATCAAGGTTACCTTACCTTGACAGGGTATCCGCCCTATTCGGGGCAATGGTCTCAGAGTAATGAATTACCTTAGGGAAAAATATCTTTAACTCTATCTAAGCACAATTATAAATGAGCACAAAACCGCAAACATTTTTGAACATAAACATTTATAGCAAACCAAAGTAATAAGTAATAATAATATTGGCTCTCCTCTCCCTGTGCATGGTGTAATATAAGTCTTTATGTCAACTCTGTGTAGGCTGCCTCAACTAGGTCAGCGTCATTTTATAATTATTAAGGCAGAAATATTAGGGGGAAGCTCTGGAGCCACATGAACTAAAGTCTATAAAAAACATGATTACCAAACCTACGGGAATGTAACCTTCACAACCCAATGCCAGTTATAGGTAGGTGCGGGTGCTTATAAATTACCATATAAAATCTACCTTTCACATCTCTTAAATAATGTTGTAAGGGCACATGAAGTTGTAAACATATTAGATCATATTAAAGGGCCATAGGCCCAGTGGCAGCTGAGACAAATAGGAAACTCTTTCCCCCTAAATTGGGGGAGGGAACACATATTAAAAACTAAGTGGAGGTTAAGAAGTGTCCCCCAGAATTGCATCATGTTAGAATGTCCCTTTATTTAGGTTATATTAATTGCCTCTGCCAGGCTGACTCAAGTTCATGTCCAGAAAGGCAAATTCATTATGTGCATTCGATTGGAGATGCACTAACAGTCTTATAAGCTTTATATGTAACAAACCTGTAGGAACAATAAAGCAGCAATATAAACAACAAGATCAAAAAGTATACTCATCAGTCCTTGTCTTCTGAAGATCCACCTCTTGGTTCGGTGTAGCTGGGCTCATGGCAAAACTGTGTCTTTTGGAGAAGCAGGTCTTTGAGAAAGGGAGCTCCATTCAAATTCTGCTGGTCCTCAGGATTGAGGATGATGAAGGGATCTGACTCAGCTCCATTTGTGTAGGGAAGATGTCTCTTTCTCCCTGGGCTCTGTTCGTGGCCCATCCTTTAAGTAGTAGGTGCCCCTTATCTGAGGTGTCAGCCGTGTATAGACATCCATCCTTATGTATTAGTAGTTTGGTGGGATAGCCCCATCTATATTTTATTTCTTGTTGTCTCAGCGCTTTAGTAACCTCTCGGAATGTCCCTCTCTTCTGGATGGTATACCTGGGACAAATCAGGGAAGATTTGGATATTCTTAAACTTCTCTGGCAGAGTAAGGTTTTGAAATATCACCCTGAAAATTTGCTCCTTACAAGTGAAAAAGTACAGGGAGTGCAGAATTATTAGGCAAATGAGTATTTTGAGCCACATCATCCTCTTTATGCATGTTGTCTTACTCCAAGCTGTATAGGCTCAAAAGCCTACTACCAATTAAGCATATTAGGTGATGTGCATCTCTGTAATGAGAAGGGGTGTGGTCTAATGACATCAGCACCCTATATCAGGTGTGCATAATTATTAGGCAACTTCCTTTCCCTTTGGCAAAATGGGTCAAAAGAAGGACTTGACAGGCTCAGAAAAGTCAAAAATAGTGAGATATCTTGCAGAGGGATGCAGCACTCTTAAAATTGCAAAGCTTCAGAAGCGTGATCATCGAACAATCAAGCGTTTCATTCAAAATAGTCAACAGGGTCGCAAGAAGCGTGTGGAAAAACCAAGGCGCAAAATAACAGCCCATGAACTGAGAAAAGTCAAGCATGCAGCTGCCAAGATGCCACTTGCCACCAGTTTGGCCATATTTTAGAGCTTGCAACATCACTGGAGTGCCCAAAAGCACAAGGTGTGCAATACTCAGAGACATGGCCAAGGTAAGAAAGGCTGAAAGACGACCACCACTGAACAAGGACACACAAGCTGAAACGTAAAGACTGGGCCAAGAAATATCTCAAGACTGATTTTTCTAAGGTTTTATGGACTGATGAAATGAGAGTGAGTCTTGATGGGCCAGATGGATGGGCCCATGGCTGGATTGGTAAAGGGCAGAGAGCTCCAGTCCGACTCAGACGCCAGCAAGGTGGAGGTGGAGTACTGGTTTGGGCTGGTATCATCAAAGATGAGCTTGTGGGGCCTTTTCGGGTTAAGGATGGAGTCAAGCTCAACTCCCAGTCCTACTGCCAGTTTCTGGAAGACACCTTCTTCAAGCAGTGGTACAGGAAGGAGTCTGCATCCTTCAAGAAAAACATGATTTTCATGCAGGACAATGCTCCATCACACGCGTCCAAGTACTCCACAGCGTGGCTGGCAAGAAAGGGTATAAAGAAGAAAATCTAATGACATGGCCTCCTTGTTCACCTGATCTGAACCCCATTGAGAACCTGTGGTCCCATCATCAAATGTGAGATTTACAAGGAGGGAAAACAGTACACCTCTCTGAACAGTGTCTGGGAGGCTGTGGTTGCTGCTGCACGCAATGTTGATGGTGAACAGATCAAAACACTGACAGAATCCATGGATGGCAGGCTTTTGAGTGTCCTTGCAAAAGAAAGGTGGCTATATTGGTCACTGATTTGTTTTTGTTTTGTTTTTGAATGTCAGAAATGTATATTTGTGAATGTTGAGATGTTATATTGGTTTCACTGGTAAAAATAAATAATTGAAATGGGTATATATTTGTTTTTTGTTAAGTTGCCTAATAATTATGCACAGTAAAAGTCACCTGCACACACAGATATCCCCCTAAAATAGCTAAAACTAAAAACAAACTAAAAACTACTTCCAAAAATATTCAGCTTTGATATTAATGAGTTTTTTGGGTTCATTGAGAACATGGTTGTTGTTCAATAATACAATTAATCCTCAAAAATACAACTTGCCTAATAATTCTGCACTCCCTGTAGAATCTGGCTATTACATCCCTTTACTTCTCTGTTGGTACATTCTTCACCTTAGGGAGCCTGTGGACCCTGTCAACCAGAGTTTCATTAGTAAAACCCTGAGGGCGAAGGAGTTCGCAAAACTCTGTAAGAAAGGCACCCAGCTCAGACGGCAAGACTTCTTCAGGAATACCTCTAAATCTAAAATTATTCCTTCGAGATCGATCCTCCATATCCGCCATCTTGGTCTCTATGGAATCCATCATGTCTACTAAAACTTGGGAATGATTCGCTAAGTTACCTTGCTCCACAGCCAGGTCCTCCTGTTTTCTCTACAAAATATCAATACGTTCGCTAATAGCACCTATGTCTTTGCGAAGATCTGCTGCAGATCCCTTGATAGCCTTAGTAAGGGAATCCTGTAGAGAATTCAGCTTTTCGGTAAGAGTGGCTATTATATCTGATGCTGTGGGTTCTGCCATGCTTCTTGCTGACTGATAATCACACTCTGTGTTGGTGCTTATATCTGTAAGTGGTTGGGAATCTGTTCTACTATCTGTGAACTTTTCTACCACTGTTTTTGTCTTGAAATGATCTGCCACCAATTTTTTATATTCAACAGGGTTAGCAGCTTTTCTCCTAGCCCCATGTGGCATGTTACGGGTGGCGTGTATCCTGCCGACGCTAGGCTACAATATTTTCTAAATAATAGAAAATTATAGATGAGGCTTAATTAACTGCAGTAAACTTTTTCTGGATATATGTCTGTTCCACTGTAGTCCCCTACGTCCCTCTGTCTATAACAGATTTGACACTATGAAAAGTTCCTGGCCATGTGAACCTCTTTAATGCTTACATGTTTATTGTGTAGATCATAATTTGAAGTCCATACATCTTTTAATACAGATGTTGATTTTTTTTTGTTATTATTTTTTTTTTTTTGTGCCAAACAGCCCTACAAACTTGCAGATGTATTACTTGTGCCCGTTAAAGAATAGTATTCAGGCTCACTGTCACTTGGGCTCCTTGGGCGCCCCTATTCATCAAAGATGTGCTTGAGAATATTCATGGGGTTATGGAACTGGGGGTCAGGAGAATTATCAGGGCAGTTCTGACTCCTGGGATACTTAAAAATTCTTCCGGCACACCAAAGAATCCAGCACAAGGCTTACAGTTGTATGCAAATCTATGGGCCGTGTGGTCTCAAGTCTAAACAATGTCACAGGCTTAGGTCTGGAAATGGTGTCTTGCGCCAGAAAAATTCTACGACTTTTAATGCCACCAGAATGCAAACTGAACATCTCCGGTACTGTGCGTTACCCACTTATTAAGATTGGTCTTATGTGATGTCACAATATTACTTGCACACTAAAGTTTACTCACTCTCTTCACCGGAGCCTCCGCACCTAATCACAATTCTTTCAAACACTTGTTGGCCTGTTATGTAGATCTCAGCTCTCAATGCCGATATGTCAGATCAGGGCAAGCTGCGGAGCGAGGCTCCGATCCTCCGTCGTTATGTTGCACAATTCTCTTATTATGCAATTTGGTAGGCCAGCGGCTGAAAGTCCACCAGTATCTGGTTAAATCTGTGTGCTCCCCTGATATTTTATTGACCGCTAATGTTATGGTATAACCCCGATATCAGGGCCTCAATCCAATATGCAGCGTCGCCCGCAAAAGCCGGCAACGCCAAATTTAGCGCTGGTTTGGTATCACATATACGGCGTAACATAGAAGTTACGCTCATATATTTCTGCCTTCGGCCGTAGTTTTTTGGCCCATAGAAAGTTATACAAAACCAGCGCAGTTTGGTATCCAATATACAGCGTAAGGACTTACGTGGCGAAAATGGAGAAATCTTACTCCATTTTCACCTCGCCACAAATTGCAGGCGTAGTAAGCCTTACGCTGTGTATTGGAGCCCCGTAACTCCCTAAACTAACTGCAAAATAAAACCTAACACAACGCATGCGCAATGTCTATCTACCTGTCAACCGCGAACTGCAAAATAAAACCTAACACCTAACGCATGGGCAATGTCTATCTACCTGTCAACCGCGATCCCCCGCCGCAATCCCTAATAAAGTATTTAACCCCTAAACTGCCGCTCCCGGACCCTGCCGCCACCTACATTAACTACCCCCTAATGTGAGCCCCTTACACCGCCGCCACCTATATTAACTACCCCCTAATGTGAGCCCCTTACACCGCCGCCACCTACATTAACTACCCCCTAATGTGAGCCCCTTACACCGCCGCCACCTATATTAACTACCCCCTAATGTGAGCCCCTTACTCCGCTGCCACCTACATTACCTACCCCCAAATGTGAACTCCTTACTCCGCCGCCACCTACATTACCTACCCCCTAATGTGAGCTCCTTACACCGCCGCCACCTACATTACCTACTCCCTAAAGTGATTTCCTTACACCGCCGCCACCTACATTACCTACCCCCTAATGTGATCTCCTTACACCGCCGCCAACTACATTACCTACCCCCTAATGTGAGCTCCTACCCCGCCGCCAGCTATATTAAAATTATTAACCCCTAATCTAATCCCCCTACCCCGCCGCCAGCTATATTAAAATTATTAACCCCTAATCTAATCCCCCTACCCCGCCGCCAGCTATATTCAAATTATTAACCTCTAATTTAATCCCCCTACCCCGCCGCCAGCTATATTAAAATTATTAAGCCCTAATTTAATCCCCCTACACCGCCGCCAGCTATATTAAATTAATTAACCCCTAAAACACTAAAATATCCCTACAACTAAACCTAAGTCTAACCCTACAAATAGCCCTGAAAAGGGCTTTTTGCGTGGCATTGCCCCAAAGTAAACAGCTCTATTGCCAGCCCTTAAAAGGGCTTTTTGCGGGTCATTGCCCTAAAGTAACCAGCTCTTTTACCAGCCCTTAAAAGGGCTTTTTGCGGGACATTGTCACAAAGTAATCAGCTCTTTTGCCTATAATCTAAATCCCCCTACACCGGCGCCACCTATAATAAATGTATTACCCCCTAATCTAATCCCCCTACACCGTCACCACCTATATTAAATACATTACCCCCTAATCTAATCCCGCTACACCGCCGCCACCTATATTAACTATATTAACCCTAATTATATTAGGGTTAATATAGTTAATATAGTTATTATATCCTATATTATAAAAGACAAGAGTTTGTCTGAAGCCGTCATGGTTTCATCTTAAATAGTCTGCACATGTAGTGCTCTCATCTTATGTCTTCACTGTAGTACCAGCATTACAACACTAAGAGCGCTGTTGGACGGGTGAGCTGTCACACCTTTATAATTCTGCAGCCTGCCCCTACCAGCACATAAGTGTGCTCCTGGAGTATGTGAGTACTCATTTGGCTATATTTTCTATAATTTTGTGTTTCCCACTGATGATACACATACACACATGAGGCGCCCCTCTGTTTCTCTTCATTTTTCAGGGGTCCGGGAGTGGCGGTTTAGGGGTTAATACATTTATTATTAGGAGAGTGAGGGGGGATAGCGGATAGAGGGGTATATGTGTCGGGCTATGTTTGGGAGGCATGTTAGACAGTACGGGAGATTTAATACTTTAGTCAGTTTTTGTAGGCGCCGGCAGTTTCTAAAGTGCTGTAAGTCACTGGCGACTCCAGAAAATTGTACTTACACAGATTTCTGGACATCGCTAGTTTGTCAGACTTACGGCACTTTAGCATCTGACGGCGCCGTATATAAGATAGCTCGAGTTGCGAGCTGAAACTACGGTTGCGCCGAAACCTGCGCCGTATATTGGATCGCGCCCCAAGGGTTAATACCAGATGAAAGATGCCCTGAATATGGGATCAGCAACACACAAACCCAGTTAATTCCCCCCAAACATGAGACCAAGCTCCATCTTGAGAGTAAAACAGAATGTGTTTTATTGAGGGCTATATGCCCAGTATTTATGCAGGTCTCCCACCTGGTTGACACTCCCTAGGTGGGGGATTGGAAGAGTAAAGTACATTAGATAGAGGGAAGACGCCCTTTTACAGGATACAATAGGATTGTATTACTTAACCAAATAAACAATTAAACACAAGAAAACAAGGGAGTCCTTCTTGACACCTGGCAGTCTGATTAAACAAAGTGAACGCTTATCACTTAAACTTAATTACAGTAAACAATAGCTGATGTCAGAAAACCTGTTTTCAGAAAATAGTTTCTCAAAGCTGAACAAAGTTAACACTTCCAGTACTGACAGAGGGGTCTGTCACACGGCTCCCTCCTGGTGGGACACTCCGGCAGACCCAGCTTGACCCTTTGGCAGGTCAACTTGGGGATGACCGGAATAGGAGGTGGTAGGAATGTCAGTTTGCTGGGACAATCCATCTGCATTCCCGTTATGAGAGAGAATTCCTGTCCGTATAAATAAGGGTTCAACTTCTTCAGTGCCCAGCCAGGGCTAAACAGTCCTTCAAGTTTTTGTTTTCAGAGACGCTTCTTTCCAGTTGGAGACAAATCTCATCAGCTTCTTTACGAGTTTTTTTGTACCTGCTCTTTATAGGTATCCACAAGCCCTTCATACTGACATAGGGTGCCCTTGAGTTGCTGCACCTCACTATGAGCCAGCATCAGCTTTTCCTCCAGTGTCGCTAAGTTTGTCTTTACTGTTTCATATGCCACTCTGAAGCTGGTGTTTTCTGCGGTCTGTCGGTGCAGCTTGTCTAGCAGAGATTCCCGTTCTAAATGCGCTTTTTCCTCTGCGCTCCTCTTCTCTCCCGCTAGCACTGTTACGTGATTGTTTAACGTGACCATTTCATCCTCTACTTGACTCTTCTCCTTCATCAGCGCGTTGTAACGGGACTTCCACGTATCAATAGCGGATAGAGATTTACTGAGCTCAGTGTCCTGGAGCTTAGCAGCAGGTGGGTCGGTCTCGGCGGCACGGATCTGGGCATGGGTAGTCACAGGGTTAACATCGGCGGGACCCATGGGAGTGTAGGCAGAAACAATGGGGGCCAAGTCATTTCCAAGGAGAACATCAGCTGGTAAGTCCTTCATGACCCCCACATTCACATGTCTAGAGCCCACTCCCCAATCCAAATGTACCCGGGCAACAGGTAGGCGGAAAACAGTGCCCCCTGCTACCCTCACAGCCACAGTGTCTCCGGTGTGCTGGTACTCAGACACCAAGTTCTTTTGGAGCAAGGTCATGGTAGCACCAGTATCCCATAGACCACTGACCTCCTTCCCATTCACTTTAACCAGTTGCCGGTGCTGTTGACGGTTATCCAAGAGGGCAGCTTGCACGGGTTCTGCTTCATGTAGGATTCCCCAGCATTCTTCCTCCTCTATGCAGTGGGCAGCAGGCTGAGGGTTACGTGGGTTTCCGCCGGCGGGTCTCCTCCAGGACTGTGCTTGGTTTGCTGTGTTTAGGGGACACTCTGGTCTTTTGTGCCCTAGTCGCTTACATCCAAAGCACCGAATAGGCTGTGAGTAGTCCCGTGAGTTGAACCAGGCTGTCTGAGGATAGTTCATGGCTGAAGGCGGTGTGGTAGAGCGCTGGCAGTCTGATTAAACAATGTGAACGCTTATCACTTTAACTTAATTACAGTAAACAATAGCTGATGTCAGGAAACCTGTTTTCAGAACATAGCTTCTCAAAGCTGAACAAAGTTAACCCTTCCAGTATTGACAGAGGGGTCTGTCACAGCTGATTTCAGCAGACCCCCAGTACTCCTTCTGCAACACTTTGCGGTCCAAAATGCGGCTTAATTAATAAGAATTATATAGATTTGTCCAGGAGCTCCAAGTATATGCATCTGTGTAGATCGGCTGTTGGCTCCGCCCCTGAATGTTGAAATTTTATACCTCTGCTTTGTACTCACAGTTTGATTACAGAACAGTGGATGATTACTGTGTAAGAGGAGAGACTGTCACAAGAATTTGTCAGCTCGCACTTGTTATTTTCATTGTATAACGCTGCTGGATGTCTATCCATTACAGCATACACTTATGACTGTGTAGGCAATTTTATTTTATTTGGTGGTATTACCTTGGTTTTTTGGGGAGACGTTCCACTCACAAGTCCGTTTACAGGGCTTTTATTGGCCTTTTTATTTTAATTTTTACCCGCATTTTAATAGTTGTATCTTTTATCAATTCTGTTATATCTCATGATGTCTCATACTGTCACGTATGCTTATTGAATTGGAATTTGTATATATATATATATATATATATATATATATATATATATATATATATATTATAAAAGTAAAGAGAATAAATCAAAAAACTTTCAAGCACAGATATACAAGTATGCAATTAGTTGCACTGATAAATATTATTGTATGAAATTCATAAAAAATAATAATAGTAATATATATTGCGTATAAAGTTCACAAAACAATGATGTGTTTGGTAGAGGATTTACTTCTTACCGGAAATTACCTCAATCATATGAGGTAATGTATGTTCCCAGCAGAACCAGTACTTGGTCTATTCCTTGATCTGTGGTTTATTGGCCCCAGTTGCTCCTATGTGAAGAGTAATTCTCTCTGGGGATCTTTGTCTGACACACTCTGTGGTCTTTTTCCACCGCTTGATTGGTAGAAACTTCCAATAAACTCTGGGATATGTGGCCTTGGTGTCTCTCAGGAGTATGGTATATATTCTCTCTTGTCACCAATGCTCACCCGGATATATAGGAAGAAATAAAGGAAAGGCACATAGCGTAATACTGTTTTATGAAAAAAGTTTATTATAAACAGAGTAGCGATATGCACTTACATTTGCAGCCCTCAATCCATGATGAGGTAAGCATTCACACATGTATACATCTGAAAGATGTTGTACTTGACAGTTATTACAGACTATTCCCCAGTGGAACAGTGGTAGCTCCAGACACAACCAGGTGTATCTTCAAAAAGGTTCCAGGTAGTTTAAAAGCAAATGTTTTCCTTTGCAATAATATATATATATATATATATATATATATATATATATATATATATATATATGCCCTTTTGTCAGGAAATAGTTTAAAAACTTAAAGTTGAAACTTATCATAAAAAAGAAACTTGTTACAAAAACAACAAAGTCAAATACAAAGGTAAGGGTGTTTTGCAAGACTTGTCACCATGTTATGATAGCATAAGTACTCTTTTGAAACACAGGGGAACTGTTCTGTAGTGCACTTACATATAAGTCCTGCGCTGTGTTTAGAGCAATCTGGCTAGATATCGCTACCGGTGTAAGGAGGTGCTTGCAAAAAATCCAGTCGAGTCCTGTAGAGCCGGTGTCGCTGACGTGGAAAGTAAATCCTGTACACCCACTGGTAAATACTTATGCTATCATAACACGGTGACAAGTCTTGCAAAACACCCTTACCTTTGTATTTGACTGATTTTTCCTACTTTAATTCCGATTGGCTGATAGAATCCTATCAGCCAATCGGAATTCAAGGGACACCATCTTGGATGACGTCATTTAAAGGAACCATCATTCGTCGTTTAGTCGTCGGGATCGATGGATGCTCCGCGTCGGATGTCTTCAAGATGGTGCCGCTCCTCGTCGGATGGAAGAAGATAGAAGATGCCGCTTGGATGAAGACTTCTGCCCATCTAGAGTACCACTTCGCCCGGATTCGTTGAGGACTTAGGCCCGGCTGGGTGAAGACGGCTCAAGGTAGGGAGATCTTCAGGGGGGTAGTGTTAGGTTTTTTTAAGGGGGGTTTGGGTGGGTTTTAGAGTAAGGTTGGGTGTGGGTGGTGGGTTTTAATGTTGGGGGGGTGTATTTCTTTTTTTACAGGTAAAAGAGCTGATTACTTTGGGGCAATGCCCCGCAAAAAGCCCTTTTAAGAGCTATTTGTAATTTAGTATAGGGTAGGGAATTTTATTATTTTGGGGGGATTTTTTATTTTATTAGGGGGCTTAGATTAGGTGTAATTAGTTTAAACTTCTTGTAATTTTTTTTATTTTCTGTAATTTAGAGGGGTTTTTTTTTTGTACTTTAGTTAATTTTAATTATTTTTATTTAATTGTAGGTAATTGTATTTAATTAATTTAATTTATTTAATTGTAGTATAGTGTTAGGTGTAATTGCAACTTAGATTAGGATTTATTTTACAGGTATATTTGTATTTATTTTAACTAGGTAGCTATTAAATAGTTATTAACTATTTAATAACTATTGTACCTAGTTAAAATAAATACAAACTTGCCTGTAAAATAAAAATAAACCCTAAGCTAGCTACAATGTAACTATTAGTTATATTGTAGCTATCTTAGGGTTTATTTTATAGGTAAGTATTTATTTTTAAATAGGAATAATTTATTTAATTATAGGAATATTTATTTAGATTAATTTAAATAATATTTAAGTTAGGGGGGTGTTAGGGTTAGACTTAGGTTTAGGGGTTAATAGATATAATGTAGGTGGCAGTGGTGTAGGGGGGGGCAGATTAGCGGTTAATAAATGTAATGTAGGTGGCAGTGGGCTCTGGGAGTGGCGGTTTAGGGGTTAAACATTTTATTTATTTGCGGCAGGGTCCGGGATCGGCAGGATAGGGGTTAATAACTTTATGTAGGTGGCGGCGGTATAGGGGGCGGCAGATTAGGGGTTAATAGGTATAATGTAGGTGGCGGTGGGGTCCGAGAGTGACGGTTTAGGGGTTAATATATTTATTATAGTTGCGGCGCGGTCCGGGAGCGGCAGTTTAGGGGTTAATAAATGTATTATAGTTGCGGCGGGGTCCGGGAGCGGCGGTATAGGGGGTAAACAGTATAGTATAGTGTGGGTGCTTAGTGACAGGGTAGCAAGAAAGCTGCAAATAAGCCGATGAACAGCGAGATCGATGACTGTTAGTTAACAACAGTCCGCTGCTCATTGCACCGTACATGGTGCGCGGCTTTTTGACAGCTTTCTTGATAAATTTGGCAAACGTATTCAGGTCCGAGGCGGGGATGATAGGCGAGCTTAGGCGAGCGTATTGGGGCCGGCGAATGCTAGAAAGTAGACAGCTTGATAAATAGAGGCCTAAGGGGGGTAGTTATCAAGCCGTTAACCTCAAATACGCTGGAATTCCGCAGCGTATTTGTGGCGAGGCTGATTCGCCTTAGTTATCAAAGGCTTCAGACCGGCAAAAGTAGAATTTTGTGACGTAAGCTTCAATCCGCCGGACTCAGTCCGACACAGATCGATTCTTACGTCACTCCAGATGTTCCGCACACAAGTGCGGCACATTCTCACTACTTTTGCTAGTTATCAAAAAACTAGCAGGTACGCTCGGCACTTTTACGGCCCAGCGTACCTGGTTTTCAAACCGCCAGCCTGGAGGCGGCGGATCCCATAGGAATCAATGGGAGTCTGACCATAGCGAAAGTACAAGTTCGCTGCTGCCAGACATCCCATTCATTCCTATGGGAGCTGTCTACACCTAACACCCTAACATGTACCCCGAGTCTAAACACCACTAATCTGCCCCCACTACACCGCCGCAACTAAATAAATGTATTACCCACTAAACCGCCGCTCCCGGAGCCCACCGCAAGCTATAATAAACTGATTAACCCCTAAACCGCCGCTCCCGGAGCCCACCGCAAGCTACTCTATACATATTAAACCCTAAACCGCCGCTCCCTGACCCTGCCGCAACTATAATAAGTGTATTAACCCCTAAACCGCCGCTCCCGGAGCCCACCGCCAACTACATTATACCTAGTAACCCCTATCCTGCCCCCCCTATACCGCCGCCCTCTATAATAAATGTATTAACCCCTATCCTGCCGATCCCACACCTCGCCGCAACTAAATAAATAGTTTAACCCCTAAACCGCCGCTCCCGGACCCCCGCAACCTATAATAAATTTATTGACCCCTATCCTGCCCCCCACTACACCGTCGCCACTGTAATAAAATTATTAACCCCTAAACCTAAGTCTAACACTAACCCTAACACCCCCCTAACTAAATATTAATTAAATAAATCTAAATAATATTTCTATTATTAACTAAGTTAATCCTATTTAAAACTAAATACTTACCTTTAAAATAAACCCTAATATAGCTACAATATAAATAATAATTATATTGTAGCTATCTTAGGATTTATTTTTATTTTACAGGTACCTTTCAATTTATTTAACTAGGTACAATAGCTATTAAATAGTTATTAACTATTTAATAGCTTACCTAGCTAAAATAAAGAGAAATTTACCTGTAAAATAAAAACTAACCTAAGTTACAATTACACCTAACACTACACTATAATTAAATAAATTATTCCTATTTAAAACTAAATACTTACCTGTAAAATAAACCCTAATATAGCTACAATATAAATAATAATTATATTGGAGCTATCTTAGGATTTATATTTATTTTACAGGTAACTTTGTATTTATTTTAGCTAGTTAGAATAGTTATTAAATAGTTATTAACTATTTAATAACTACCTAGCTAAAAGAAATACAAAATTACCTGTAAAATAAATCCTAACCTAATTTACAATTAAACCTAACACTACACTATCATTAAATAAATTAAATAAACTACCTACAAATAACTACAATTAAATACAATGATATAAACTAACTAAAGTACAAAAAATAAAAAAGCTAAGTTACAAAAAATAAAAAAAATAAGTTACAAACATTTAAAAACATATTACAACAATTTTAAGCTACTTACACCTAATCTAAGCCCCCTAATAAAATAACAAACCCCCCCAAAATAAAAAAATGCCCTACCCTATTCTACATTAAAAAAGTTCAAAGCTCTTTTACCTTACCAGCCCTTAAAAGGGCCTTTTGTGGGGGCATGCCCCAAAGTTCAGCTCTTTTGCCTGTAAAAGAAAAATACAACCCCCCCCCAACATTAAAACCCACCACCCACATACCCCTAATCTAACCCAAACCCCCCTTAAAATAACCTAACACTAATCCCTTGAAGATCATCCTACCTTTAGTTGTCTTCACTCAGCCGAGCCACCGATGGAACTGAAGAGGACATCCGGACCGGCAGAAGTTATCCTCCAAGGGGCGCTGAAGAAATCTTCCATCCGATGAAGTGATCCTCCAAGCGGCGCTGAAGAAATCTTCCATCCGGGCAAGGTCATCTTCCAAGAGGCGCTGAAGAAGTCTACTATCCGGGCGAGGTCATCGTCGAAGCCGGGTCTTGAATCTTCATCCCGCCAACGCGGAACATCCTCCTTTCCCGACAAACTACCGATGAATGAAGGCTCCTTTAAGGGACGTCATCCAAGATGGCGTCCCTTCAATTCCGATTGGCTGATAGGATTCTATCAGCCAATCGGAATTAAGGTAGGAAAAATCTGATTGGCTGATGAAATCAGCCAATCAGATTCAAGTTCAATCCGATTGGCTGATCCAATCAGCCAATCAGATTGAGCTCGCATTCTATTGGCTGATCGGAACTCCAATATAATTATTATTTATATTGTAGCTATATTAGGGTTTATTTTACAGGTAAGTATTTAGTTTTAAATAGGAATAATTTATTTAATGATAGTGTAGTGTTAGGTGTAATTGTAACTTAGGTTAGTTTTTATTTTACAGGTAAATTTCTCTTTATTTTAGCTAGGTAAGCTATTAAATAGTTAATAACTATTTAATAGCTATTGTACCTAGTTAAAATAAATTGAAAGGTACCTGTAAAATAAAAATAAATCCTAAGATAGCTACAATATAATTATTATTTATATTGTAGCTATATTAGGGTTTATTTTAAAGGTAAGTATTTAGTTTTAAATAGGATTAACTTAGTTAATAATAGAAATATTATTTAGATTTATTAATTAATATTTTAGTTAGGGGGGGTGTTAGGGTTAGTGTTAGACTTAGGTTTAGGGGTTAATAATTTTATTACAGTGGCGACGGTGTAGTGGGGGGGCAGGATAGGGGTTAATAAATTTATTATAGGTTGCGGGGGTCCGGGAGCGGCGGTTTAGGGGTTAAACTATTTATTTAGTTGCGGCGAGGTGCGGGATCAGCAGGATAGGGGTTAATAACTTTATTATAGGTGGCGACGGTGTAGGGGGGGCAGGATAGGGGTTACTAGGTATAATGTAGAAGGCAGCGGTGTCCGGGAGCGGCGGTTTAGGGGTTAATACATTTATAAGACTTGCGGCGGGGTCTAGGAGCGGCGGTTTAGGGGTTAATACATTTATAAGACTTGCGGCAGGGTCTAGGAGCGGCGGTTTAGGGGTTAGTAACTTTATTTAGTTGCGGGGGGTTCCGGGGGCGCGGGTATAGGGGTTAGAGCAGTGTAGTTTAGTGTGAGTGCTTAGTGACAGGCTAGCAAGAAAGCTGTCAAACAGCCGAAGAGCAGCGAGATCGGATGAGTGATAACTCTCACAGTCCGCTGCTCATCGCCCCGCGGCTTTTTGACAGCTTTTTTTGATAACTTAGGCGTATTTTTTCAGGTCCGCGGCGGTGAAGGTAGGCGAGCTTAGGCGGGCGTATTGGGCCGGCGAAGGCTGGAAAGTAGACATGTTGATAACTACCCCCCATAGTCTCTAAAATTAATTAATTAGATTTTTACAGAAAACAAAATTCAAATTTATATTTACTCTCAAATAAAATGCAGGTCAAATGTAAACTAATTCTAAACTACAGACAATCTATAAATTCAAGCAGTAAAAATAAATAATTGTATAAAAATCGGATACAACAGGCATGCTGGAGCCTACCATGAGGTGCTCTGTTTAAATACTACATAAAAAACTGCTATAAAACACCAAATCTACCTTTACTGGGGTTAAATTTAAACATTTTTCAATAACACACAATTGTATTATTTGCTCTAAATGGAGACATTTTTACTTTGACTGAGTTACATTTACCATCACCCATGAAACTCTATGGAAATGCAAATTTATGCAGACTATTCCACCTCAAATACAGGTTTTCCAAACCATGCATTTTCTTCAGAAAACATTTAAAAGATATATCCTGCAATATTCTAAAATTAAATCAACATATTATCTAATTCCTGCAAAACTAATTGGCATATGGATTTGTCTACAACTTCATGGCTGCCAAAATGTGGTTATTAATAAAAAAAAGAAGGTCTCCATTTTTTTCCCAAAGAGTTTATTAGGAATCAATATATGTTAATAATAAGAGAAAGATTTACAGGTATATATTCACATCTATTTTACAGCAAAACAGTCCAAATAATTAAGACAGGGCAACTTTACTACAATACTACAATTTATGCAACACTGCTAAAATAATCACAGGATTTTATCCAAGGAATACACTTAACCACATTCTCCAGTGTGTCCAAAATCAGCCATCCTTTCAGGAACAGGATAAGAAGGAGAGAGATAGAGAGTGTTCCAGTTTTTTATACCCCAATTCAATAGAAAGTTGTTTATCAAATGCCAGTCAAAGGCTATTGGGAGTGTCTTTAGTTCAGAGAGAAAGGTGTATCTGGGGGGAAGGGATTTTAATAACAGCTAGGTCAGTAAGCTATGTCACCACATGCCCTTAAAAGGTCATTCAGCTCTTTAACTGCCCTTAAAAGGGCACTCAGCTCTTTTAAGAGTGCCCAATAATTCCCTAATCTAAAAAAATAAAACAAATTCTTACTCTAGCCCCCAATTAGGTACTCACCGTTCCTGAAGTCCGGTGGAGAAGGTCCTGTTCCAGGTGGCGGTGAAATCTTCTTCCAAGCGGCCAACATCTTCTTCCAAGCGGGGACTACTTCCTTCTTCATCCAGGACCAAGCCGGTGCGGAGCAAAAATAAACAGCCAATAGGATTTCAGTAGCTCTCATCCTATTGGCTGATTTGACTTTAAAGAATCAAACCAGCCAATAGGAATGCAAGGGACACCATATTTAAATGCGTACCTTGAATTCACTATTCAGTGTTCGGCGGCGATCCTCCACGTTCCTTGGCTCTGCGGCGGTCACCAGTCCTGCTCCGCGCTCATCTCCACTCCGCACTGGCTTGGTCCTGGATGAAAAAGGAAGTGGTCCCCACTTGGAAGAAGATGTCGGCCACTTGGAAAAAGACTTCACCGCCGTCTGGAACAGGACCTTCTTTGCCAGACTTCAGGAAGGGTAAGTACCTATTTGGGGGTTAGAGTTAGGATTTTTTTTTTAAGATTAGGGATTTATTGGGCACTCTTAAAAGAGCTAAATGCCCTTACAAATGCCCCTTTTAGAGGCAATGGGTAGTTTAGGATTTTTTAGTGTTAGGTTTTTTATTTTGGGGGGTTTGATGGGTGGGGGTTTTACTGCTAAAGGGGTGACTTAGCATTTTTTAAGGAAAAGAGCTGTTTAATTTAGGGCAATACCATACAAAAGGCCCTTTTAAGGGCTATTGGTAGTTTAGTATTAGATTAGGGGGTGTTTTAATTTTGGGGGGGCTTTTTATTTTCATAGGGATTAGGTTTCATTTTTTTTATTTTTGATCATATTGTTTATTATTTTATGTAATGTTAGACTTTTTTATTTTTATAATCTTAAATTAATTTAATCTTAGTTTTTTTATTTTTAAGTAATGTTAGTTTTTTTTTATTTTAATGGTTTGTAATTTAGTATTTTTGTATTTAGGTAATTGTGGTTAATGTAGGGGGTGTTAGGTTAAGGGGTTTAGTAATTTAATTAGTTATTTGTGTTGTGGAGGATTGGCGGATTAGGGGTTAATAGATTTATTAGGATTTGTGTGTTGTGTGGGTTTGGCGGATTAGGAGTTAATAGTTTTATTAGGTTTATTGTGTTGTGGGTTAATAGCGGATTAGGGGTTAATACATTTATTAGGTTTATTGCGATGTGGGGTTTGGCGGATTAGGGGTTAATATACTTTATTAGTTATTGCGGTGGGGGATTGTGGTTGACAGGTAGATGTGTTAGGTGTTAGTTATTTTCAGGCAGTAGATAGTTATTGCGCATGCGTTAGGTATTAGTTACTATTTTAAGGGAGCTGCGGTGCTCACATACTCAGCGCAAGACTTGCTGCGTCTGCCTATGTGTGACGAGATAAAAATGGAGTAAAATTTCTCCATTATCACTGCTTAAGTCCTTGCGCTGAATATGTGATACTGATTTGCAACGCGGTTCTATGTTAGCTTATGTTAAGTGTCGCGCATCATCCAATAGATAATAGATATTACCTAATAAAAGTATTAACCCCTAAATCTGCCAACCCCAACATCACAAACTACCTAATAAAAGTATTAACCCCTAAATCCACCAACCCCAAACATTGCAAACTACCTAATAAATGTATTAACCCCTAATCTGCCATTCACCCACTTCGCAAAGTACCTACTAAAACTATTAACCCACACAACGCAATAATCCTAATAAATCTATTAACCCCTAATCCGCCAAACCCCACAACGTGTGGCGAGGTGAAAATGGAGTAAAATGTCTCCATTTTTGCTGCGTAAGTCCTTTCGCTGAATATATTATACGCATTTCTATGTTAGCCTATGGGAGTAAAAATAGTGGCCGACGGGTGAAATATACAAGACGCATTTATATGCGGCGCCGTATATGTGATACCAAAACTGCGTAAAATCCAGCGTCACTGGCTTTTGCGGGCGACAACGTATATTTAATCTTGCCCTTGGTCACAGTGGTTTAGTAAAGAAACAATCGTTATTACAAAATTATTTTAATCGTTTTTTCCTTAATATTTAGATGGTGAAGATTATTATTTAGGTTAAAGAATATATATATATATATATAGATAGAAGATATTTTTTAAGACTGCTCACTTGACTCAACTTTGTCTGAAAGGGACACTGAACCCAAAAAAATTATTTCGGGATTCAGATAGAACATGAAATTTTAAGCAACTTTCTAATTTACTCCTATTATCAAATTTTCTTTTTTCTCTTTATATCTTTATTTGAAATGCAAGAATGTAAGTTTAGATGCCAGCCCATTTTTGGTGAACAACCTGGGTTGTCCTTGCTGATTGGTGGATAAATTCATCCACCAATAAAACAGTGTTGTCCAGAGTCCTGAACCCAAAAAAAGCTGAGATGCCTTCTTTTTCAAATAAAGATAGCAAGACAACGAAGAAAAATTGATAATAGGAGTCAATTAGAAAGTTGCTTAAAATTGCATGCTCTATCTGAATCACAAAAGAAATTTTTTGGGTACAGTGTCCCTTTAATCGTTTACATTAAGTGTCTCGGATCATCCAATAGAATCATACTTTGTGAACAGTTTTGTTAGTAGGTTTTGTGTAAAATATGAGATGTCTTCTTCAAGACCACTGGAGAGAAACTTAAACACAACAGATGTAAGAAAATCGAATAAGGGTAATAAAAATGCTTTTAAGAAGCGTGTGGGAATGAGGAACACGTTTAGTAATCTGTTGATAAAATCAACTATACTGTCTTTAACTTATACCTACGCATTCCAGTAATGCTTCAGGGTAATGTTTATGCTTCAACTAATTCCACAAAGCAATATTTACATAGAGACTCAAGAAGATTAGCTGGACAGATAGTGTATGTTCATATTAAATAGAAAGTCACGTTGTATGTAATAGGCTTACGTTGTTTTTGTATTATTGTATGTAACACATTTTTGGATAATATAGTTCAGGTACAGCTTTTATACTTTAACTCTAGGGATATTTATTACAGTTCAGCGCTTATTGCTGAGGCTCAGTTGTTGCACTGTTAGTTATAACAATCCTGAATTTTATGATTCAAGATGAATAATTACAAAAGAGCCCTCTTAGTATTATGAAGAGACCAGTTTTTATGGCATCCGTCAAAGTCCCTGTTACGGTTACCCTTAGTCTCGCTGAGAGATGGACCGCTTAGTAGCCTGGATTCCTATTGCTGAAGAGGGGAGAAACTGCTTTCCATAGTATTCTATATGAGTCTCGCAAATGTAGAATAATCCCCCTTAGCTGTAGTACAGCTAGGATACCCTTCTGCCCACAAAAACGAGTCAACGCTGCGATTGAGGGACAACCAAGAACTGAGGACTGGGATGCCCAGCCTGCTTTTTATTTAGGTTACATGCACACAGGGCACTCCCAGGGGGGGAAGCATAAAATCCCCCATCACACATTTAGACAAAGCCCTTGGACAGGCCACCGCAGATAACAAGTACACACAAGAAAACAATTGAGTCCTTCTTATCACCTAGCAGTGAATGCTTATCACAAACTTAATTACAGTACACAATATGCTAGGAAACCTGCCTCAGAAAATAGTTTTCTCAAAACTGAACAGAGTTAACCCTTTATGAAATGATACTTGTTACAGTTTTCTTGGAGCCCTTCTTAGGCGCTGGCTTGGCTGGTTCAGGCATTGCTGCTGGGAAATAAGTTTCTTCACAACAAAATAACTAATGCTTCTGTAACAGTGCTCCCTTTCTGTGGAACACTCTGGCAGACACGGTCTGACCCCTTTTCGGGGCAGACTAAGGCTGTCCAGACCGCTGGTTATGCGGGGCTGAGGTCGGTTTGTCTGGACAACCCGTCGGCGTTGCCATTCTGTTTCCCAGGTCTGTAAGTAATGGTGAAATTGAAGGGTTGCAACGATAAACTCCAACGTAATAGCCTGCCATTATCTCCAGAGACCCGGTTCAGCCACACCAACGGGTTATGGTCGGTGACCAGAGTGAACTCCTGCCCATATAAATAGGGAGTCAATTTCTTTAATGCCCACACCAAAGCCAAACACTCCTTTTCGACCGCTGCATAGCTGACTTCGCGGGGCAGGAGCTTCCGGCTGATGTAGGCAACTGGATGCTCCCCTCCATCTTCGCCTACTTGGCTGAGGACGGCTCCCAGCCCGAACATGGAAGCATCTGTATGGACGATAAAACGTTTGTTAAGGGCTGGAGCCGCCAAGACAGGAGCGTTAATTAGAGCATTTTTGAGAGCCTGGAAAGCCGTTTCACAGTGGGGAGACCACAGGACCTGTCGAGGTAAGTTCTTCTTGGTCAAGTCAGTCAGGGGTTTGGCAAGTGTGCTGTAGTCTGGTACGAACCGTCTATAGTACCCTGCCGTGCCCAGGAAGGCTAGGACCTGAGTCTTAGTGATGGGGGTGGGCCAATTGGCGACAGCTTCTATCTTGGCCGGCTCTGGTCGCTGCTTTCCACACCCCACCCCTGTGACCCAGGTACTGTACCTCGGCCATCCCAAAGTGGCATTTTTCTGGCTTCAGAGTCAGGGCCAGCAGCCCGGATCTGATCCAGAACCATTCCTATGTGAGCTAAGTGGTCCTCCCATGACTCACTGTGGATCGCTATGTCGTCCAGGTAGGCGCAAGCAAAACTCTGGAAGCCATCCAGGAGCCTATCCACCAAGCGCTGGAATGTAGCTGGGGCATTCTTCATCCCAAACGGCATTACCCTAAACTGATATAAGCCGAATGGGGTGACGAATGCCGACTTGGGGATAGCCTCCGGGGCCAGGGGAATCTGCCAGTAACCTTTGCAGAGGTCAATAGTGGTCAGGTAATTTCCCCTGGCTATACGATCGAGTAGCTCGTCTACCCTGGGCATAGGGTAAGCGTCCGTCACGGTCTTTTCATTGAGCCCTCCGATAGTCCTACGCAGAACCGGGGTGGTCCCATCTTTCTTGGGCACCAAGACAACTGGGGAGGCCCAGGGACTATCGGAGGGCTCAATTACCCTGAGTTGGAGCATCTCATCGATCTCCTTCTTCATTCCTATCCTAACTGCTTCGGGGATTCGGTACGGAGCCTGGCGCAAGGGAGCTTGTCCCGGAGTATCTACCTGGTGGGTGGTTAAAGTAGTGTACCCTGGCTTCGGGAGAAGGTGAGGTGTTTGGACTGTAGGAGTTGGTTGAGCTGCTCCCTTTCAGTGGGGCTAAGTCGGTCTCCTATCTGAACCTGAGCCACTATACCTGTGGGGAGACTCTTTTCTAATAGGTCTGGAATGGGTAGACTGTCGGGGCCTTCCTGAGGGGAACAACATACGGCCGTCACGTTCTCTGGTCGCTCAAAATATTCCTTGAGCATGTTTACATGGAATGTCTTTCTAAGATTGTTGTCGTGGCAGCTAGCTATCACATAAGTGGTGTCTCCCCTTTTCTCTACGATCTGGTAGGGGCCCTGCCAGGACGCCTGCAATTTGTCTGTCTTCACCGGCTTAAGTACTAACACCTTTTGTCCTATGGTAAAGATTCTCTTTCGGGCCCCCCGATCGTACCATACTTTCTGTCTTCTCTGGGCCGACTGGAGATTAGCCCGCACGGATTTGGCTAATTGCTCCATTCGGTCCCTGAGTTCCAGCACGTATGGCACAATGGGGACACCGTCAGTCTCCATCTCTCCCTCCCAGTGCTCCCGGATCAGGTTTAGGGGTCCCCGTACCTTTCTTCCGTAGAGCAACTCGAAGGGAGAGAACCCTGTCGTTTCCTGGGGCACCTCCCGATAAGCAAAAAGGAGGTGCGGCAGGAAGTGTTCCCAGTCTCGGTATTCCTGAGTGAACGTCTTGAGCATTTGCTTGAGGGTCCCATTGAACCTCTCACACAGCCCGTTCGTCTGGGGGTGGTATGGGGAGCTCAGGAGGGACTTAATTTTGCAAACCTGCCAGAGTTGTTGGGTCAATTCAGCCGTAAATTGGGTGCCTCGGTCGGATAGGATTTCTTTTGGAAATCCTACCCGGGAGAACACCTGTACTAGTGCATTCGCTACCGTATCCGCTTGTATGTTGGATAGGGCGACAGCCTCTGGGTACCTGGTAGCGTAGTCCACTACGGTAAGAATGTAGCGCTTACCGGAGGGACTAGGGGTAGCCAGTGGTCCCACTAGGTCAATAGCAACCCGGCTGAAGGGTTCCTCTACAAT
The DNA here is from genome assembly GCF_027579735.1 of Bombina bombina. Classification (NCBI taxonomy): domain Eukaryota; kingdom Metazoa; phylum Chordata; class Amphibia; order Anura; family Bombinatoridae; genus Bombina; species Bombina bombina. The sequence goes on along the minus strand of NC_069509.1, from coordinate 18,418,544 downwards.
GGGCATATTTACTAGATGGGCTTTAGGGTGATCGCCTCGCCTTCCTACTCGTTGACACACATCGCAGGTGTTACAGTAAGTTCTAACGTCAGCGTGTACCCCTGGCCAAAAGAACGTGTGAGTAATGCGGTGTAGGGTACGGGTTACAGCTAGGTGGCCTGCTAAGGGGATGTCGTGGCCTATCTTGAGGATTTCTTGACGGTATTTGTGGGGCACTACCAGCTGTCGCCTACGCTGTCCCCTTTTCTCTGTCCAGCGGTATAGTTTCCCTTTTTCCCATAAGAATGTTTCATTATCTGCCCCGCCCCCTCCGGTCTCTGCTCGTTCCCGGTACTTTTGTAAGGTCGGGTCAGTCTTAGACTCTGTCTCGAAAGCATCTGGGGAGTCCCAGGGTATGGGGCCTAACATGTCAGGCAAGGTCGGGGTAGGTCTTACCTGTGTCTCCCGCACTGGTGAGAGTTCTCGCTCCGTCCGGGCTTGGGCCCGTGTAGTCACTGGGTCCGCCTCGTTGTTGCATACTGGAGCATAGGCAGAAGTCATGGGGCCCAAATCATTGCCCAGTAGTACTTCGGCAGGTAAATTATCCATTATGCCCACGTTCACAGCCCCCTTTCCCGCTCCCCAATCAAGATGCACTTTAGCTGTTGGAATTTTGTACACATCCCCCCCCGCCACTCTAACGGCCACAGTCTGTCCAGATCGCTTGTGCTCCGGCACCAAATGACTCTGTACCAGCGTGATAGTAGCCCCTGTGTCTCTCAATCCCTCGGTAGATCGCCCCTCGAGCCATACCTTCTGCCGATGGTGCTGGCGGTTATCTGAGGCAGCATATACAGGGTCCGCCTCGTGAAGCGGCCCCAAATATTCCTCCATAAGGGCCTCTTGGTTAACACAGAGGGTCCGGGCCGGACGATATGCCCCAGAGGGGTAATTGTAATTCCTGGGTGTCTGGTGCGTATTAAGGGGGCAGCTAGCCATGAAATGCCCTGGTTGCTTGCATCGGTGGCAAGTCGGTCTGGGACGCTCAGAGCTGTTATTGGGTGGTCCTGAGTGTCGGGCGGGCCCTGAGGGCACAGGGGCTCGGAATTCAGCACGAGGGGGTGCACGGTAAACCTCTCTGGGTTCGTGAAGACGGAAGTCATAATGTTCATCGGCCAATTTGGCTGCTTCTTCTAAGGTAGAAGGTCGCCTGTCTCGCAGCCATACCTTCCCTTGCTGTTCCATGCCATTATAAAAATGTTCTAAGAGAAACAATTGTAAAATTTCCTCACCAGTCACCGCTTTACTTCCGCTCATCCAGTGATTTGCCGCTCTCCGCATTCGGTGCGCCCATTCCATATGGGTATCGTTAGGCTTCTTTTTCGTGCCCCGAAACTGTCGGCGATACGCGTCCGGAGATACTGCGTATCGTCGCAACAGTGTCTCCTTAACTAGCTCATACTGTGTCACTTCCTCAGCACCCAGAGTACGAAAGGCTTCCAGGGCTCGCCCGGATAGTTTCCCAGACAATATCGTGGGCCACTCCCTGTTGGGAATCTGGTGCAGGGCACATTGCCTTTCGAAGTCCGCCAAATATTCATCAATCCCTGTCTCGCTCTCTAGGAAGGGTCGAAATGCCGCATAGGGTATCTTGGGCCTCCCAGCATTTTCGACAGGGATGATTACCTGCGGGGCTTCAGCATTGCGGTGTGCGTTCGCTAGGTTGAGTTCGTGGCTCGAGTCTCTCGTATATCCTTGTCCGCTTCCGCCATCAACTGCTGTACCAATTCCATGGAGGGGTTCGGCCCGTACAGTGAGAGCCTCTCCCGAACAATCCTGGTTTTTTCGTCACTAATCGTGGTCGGTGTTTCCGCCATTGTGAAGCTCTGATCCAGTTCGGTCAATTCTGCGATCAGCTCTCTCCTCGGCCGGTTGCTGGCGTACCCCCCCTCTGCTTTCAAGTAAATCCTTTAGGGTTGTACGCTTCAATTTTTCGTAAGCGCTCTCCATCCGTTCTGTACCTCTCCTAGGAAATCCAGGAAAAATCCCACCGCTGCCACCAAATGTTACGGTTACCCTTAGTCTCGCTGAGAGATGGACCGCTTAGTAGCCTGGATTCCTATTGCTGAAGAGGGGAGAAACTGCTTTCCATAGTATTCTATATGAGTCTCGCAAATGTAGAATAATCCCCCTTAGCTGTAGTACAGCTAGGATACCCTTCTGCCCACAAAAACGAGTCAACGCTGCGATTGAGGGACAACCAAGAACTGAGGACTGGGATGCCCAGCCTGCTTTTTATTTAGGTTACATGCACACAGGGCACTCCCAGGGGGGGAAGCATAAAATCCCCCATCACACATTTAGACAAAGCCCTTGGACAGGCCACCGCAGATAACAAGTACACACAAGAAAACAATTGAGTCCTTCTTATCACCTAGCAGTGAATGCTTATCACAAACTTAATTACAGTACACAATATGCTAGGAAACCTGCCTCAGAAAATAGTTTTCTCAAAACTGAACAGAGTTAACCCTTTATGAAATGATACTTGTTACAGTTTTCTTGGAGCCCTTCTTAGGCGCTGGCTTGGCTGGTTCAGGCATTGCTGCTGGGAAATAAGTTTCTTCACAACAAAATAACTAATGCTTCTGTAACAGTCCCTGTCTTCAATTAAAAAGGCCAACTGAACATGAACCTAGACGGTAGGTTATACTATGATTAGTTTGCAACCAGTGTTCAGAAGATTCAAGTGATCAAGCCACCAAAAGCTTACCCTCTGTTATAATTGTCACCAGTGCTTCTGGTTCAAGAAAAAAATCCCAGTTATGACTTCCTGGGGGTTATACCTAAGCAATTTTGAAGAAAAATATTACCTCATTGTAAGTAAAACCATAAGATTATCTATTGGATGGTAAAGTCAGTTAATGATTTGGATTACTGACTGAACATTTAGGCTGGACCATGCATTGGTATAAAGGTAATAATGTAATGGTGTTAAGACTGCTGTGTTAAGGTCCTCTTTAAAAAATACAAGCTATTGAGAAAAGTAGTTTAATTGTCGGTAACAACATCCATGGAAAGGGAACTATGTGTTTGGTTCTTCTCGGACCCTTATTAACTGGGGACATCAAAATATGTTTAGATGTTGTCCAAGTTTCTTTTCATGGTAGGTTTACACTTTAACTGACCTTCATCTTCATTTTACCTCAGAGGACATAGAAAAGTTCTTTGTAATGTCTTCCACAAGCAAACACTACTCTCCACTATAAGGCCCCTCAACAGTTCCTTTTTTACAAGATGTTAATGCACTGCTACTAGGAGTCCTTTGTCAAATCCTAAACTAAGTTAGATATCCTATCTTAAAAATGTGTCATGGAAATGAAGACTTTAATCATGCTATATCCTCTCTGATAATCTCTATTCTGAGAGATTTAAAATGGTGGTATATTTCAAGGTATAAATACAACACTTTAAAACTTCACTAAAGGTTCCGGCTTTGCTAATAATTTATTCTGGAAACCATTTACCTCCTGATAAAATTCTTCATAGGCTAAAATTCTTGATTTGATTTGTGGTGTTGTGGATAAAAAGCTATATTTATTAAATTAATATCATTTTGGGTGCTCCTGATTAGTGACTTTCTTAAGTCAGGTCTACTGGAAGATCATCCTCTTTATATTGATGACTATGATGTGTCTCTGCAACATCTGGTCTTGTACCTTGAGACAATATTAATGCAGAATGTTTTGCAACTATAGGTTAGACTAACTGCAAAATGACCATCTGCTCAGGAATAATATTTATCTCATTGGCAGAATGTATATGGTGACACCGGTGCTGGACTAAAAAAAAATGTTATTGTTTGATAGACAAGAAAAAAAAGACTCCTATATGAGCACTATTGCCTTTTTCATTTTATTAAACCACTAGGCGATAAGCCTGCGCAGAGGGTCGTCTATTTAAAAAAAACTTCAACCCCAAAAGCTAAAATTACAAAAAATAAAAATGTAAAATTACAGAAAAAAAAAACAAAACTATCCAAGATAAAACATATAAACCTAAACTAATACCCCTATAAAAATAAAAAAATCCCCCCAAAATAAAAACACCCCCTAATCTAATACTAATAAAAATGGCTTTTGTATGGCATTGCCCTAAGTTAAACAGCTCTTAACCTTAAAAAATTATAAGTCCCCCCTCTAACAGTAAAACCCCCCACCCACCAAACCCTCCAAAATAAAAAACTAACACTAACACTAAAAAAACTAAAGGAGCTCTTTTACTGCCCTTAAAAAGGCAATCAGCTATTTTCCAGCCCATTAAATACCTAATCTAAAAATAAAAAATCATAACACTAAGCCCCAAATAGGTACTCACCGTTTCTGAAATCCGGCGGAGAAGGTCTTCTTCCAGGCGGCTCCATCATCTTCTATCTTCATCCGGAGGGACGGTGGCGCAGAGCGGAGGTGCAGAGCTATGGATCCTCAGCGGCGGTCTTCACCGGCAACGCAGAGGTGCGGAGCTGTCTTCCCCGACGTGTGGATCCTCAGCAGCGGTCCTCAACAGCGGCCGTCCTTGTGGCGGTCCTCAGCGGCATGGAGGCTCCTCTTCATTCGATGTCCGTAGATACACTAAAGATTGAATGCAAGGTACCGCAATCAATTTGGGGTAACTTGCATTCCTATTAGCTGAAATTTTGAAATCAGCCAATAGGATTAGAGCTACTGAAATCCTATTGGCTGCTCAAATCAGCCAAATAGATTTCAGTAGCTCTTATCCTACTGGCTGATTTCAAAATTTGAGTCAATAGGAATGCAAGGTACCTCAATAAATATGTGTGTGATGGACAATCGCATGAAGAGGAGCCTCCATGCCGCAGAGGACCGCTGCCGTTGAGGACTGCCACTGAGGATCCAAAATAAAAAACGTAAACCTAAACTAATGCCCCTATTAAAATAAAAAAACAAAACAAAACAAAAACACTCCCTAATCTAGTACTAATAAAAAGGGTTTTTGTAGGGCATTGCCCTAAGTTAAACAGCTCTTTTACCTAAACAAATTACCAATTACCCCCTAACAGTAAAAAAAACCCCACCCAACAAACCCCCCAAAATAAAAAACTAACACTAAAAAACCTAAACTACACATTGCCCCTAAAGGGGCATTTGTATGGGCATTGCCCTTAAAAGGGCATTCAATTATTTTACTGCCCTTAAAAGAGCAATCAGCTCTTTTCCAGCCCTTTCAAATCCTAACACTAAGCCCCAAATAGGTTTAGGCTTTTTTATTTTAATTTTTTGGGTGTTTTTTTTTTTAGATTAGGGTTTTATTGGGCTTGAAAAAGAGCTGATTGCCCTTTTAAGGGTAGTAAAAGAGATGTATGCCCTTTTAAGTGCAATGCTCATACAAATCCCCTTTAGGGGCAATGGATAGTTTAGTTTTTTTTAGTGTCAGATTTTTTATTTTGGGGGGTTAGAGGTAAAAGAGCTGTTTAACTTAGGGCAATGCCCTCCAAAAGGCCTTTTTAAAGGGCTATCCGTAATTTATATTAGGGGGTGTTTTTATTTTCAAAAAGCTAGATTACAAGTTTTGCGTTGCGGCTTGTAACACTGAAAATATGGCATTTTTAGCATTAAAACAGGACAGCAGCTATTACAAATGTTACAAACAAAACAAGATAGCTACGGGGCGCTTACGTTCCTGGAGACTGTCCAATGTATGTGGAAGCCGGTTGCTCTCTTGAGCCGGAAATGAAACCAACGAAGTTGCGTGTTGTAGATGGAGTAAGGTTCTCCTTCCTGAATTGCTGTGGCGGTGGACGCTGCCTGCAGTATAGGGATGTGTGTTCGCCAATCACATCCAGAGAGGGACAAGCTGAAAATAGAAAACAGAAACAGGCGCAGCCCAATTCAAGTGCAGCAAATTTTATTTGGAGTAAGTGCACATAGACAAATGGCTACTTACAAGATAGAATAGATAAAACAGCATATAAAAAAGGCTTGGTTTCCAGACTGTATTTCACTCGTGTGATGAAAGATATCCTCTGCGCAAAATAACAGCCCAACTGTTACAAGAAACCAAATGTGGCAGAAAGCTGATGGGTGACCATCCGTGTTACAGGATAGACACCGGCAATTTGGCTGGAACCAAAGACCAGCAGTGTTAGAGTCTCTACGCGTTTCATCTTAAATGATCAAAGCACATATAAGAAACTTAACTTTGACCCTACTCTTAAGTTTAAAAAGGAACTTAATATTATTCTTAAAGAAGCAAAAAACAACAACATTCTTAATAATGATGAGTTTCATTTTCTAACTGAAAATTATCCCACCATACCCACATTTTACCACCTGCCTAAGGTGCACAAGACCTTAGTATCCCCACCCGGCAGGCCCATAATTTCTGGGATTGGGTCACTAACCAACAATTTGTCAGTCTACATTGACCACTATTTACAGCCCGTAGTACAGTCTACTAAAGCATACCTCAGGGACACTATACACACAATTAATACCTTTGAAGGTTTAGACTGGTCTAACGAGTTTTTGTGGGTTTCTTGCGATGTATCGTCGCTATATACATGCATTCCGCATGATCAAGGCATTAGAGCAATTAAGGAAATATTAAGTAAAGATTTTTCATCACAACAACATCTTGAGTTTATCTTAACAGGTATTAATTTTAAACTTTCACATAATTATTTTGTTTTTGAGAAGCAGTTTTATAGACAGATACAGGGCACTGCGATGGGGACCACATTTGCCCCATCGTATGCAAATCTTTACATGCACAATTTTAAGGAGAATCATATTTGGTCCAACAATCCATATAACAATCACCTAATTCATTATTTCAGATATATTGATGATGTCATCATCATATGGCGAGGAAGTGAAACATCCAGTCAAGAATTCATTGAGTATATGAATACAAATAATTACAATCTAAAATTTACATCAAAAATAGACAAGAAACAGATTGAGTTTCTCGACTTGGTCTTATATGTAGATGATAATAACAGAGTAGCAGTAAAAAACTTTAGAAAGCAAACTGATAAGAATGGGTTCCTCAATGCAAGTAGAGGTCATTTACCCAGGTGGAAAACCAACATTCCCCTGGGTCAATACCAAAGAGTAAAAAGGAATTGTACCAAACTAAGCGATTATAAGCAAGAGGTTGCAGTATTAGATTCTAGATTTATTGAGAAAGGCTACCAAGTCAAAATCCTGGAACAGGAAAAAGAAAAGGTTTCATTAATGGACAGAAAATCCCTTTTTCAACCTATTGAAAAACCAAAAACAAAAAGACAACAGAATACACAAAATAATGTTAGATTTATTACGACTTATAGTCAGGGCTCAAGAGAAATTCAAAACATTCTGAGGAAACATTGGGGGGTCCTAAAGGCTGATCCCGTATTGGGCGGCAGTTTACCCGACCAACCATTGGTCACCTTTAGAAAGAACACTGATTTTAAAAATATTTTAGCACCCACCAAACTGCGAGATACAGTTAAACAACAAAATACATTGGTTACAACAAAAACCTGGCACTTACAAATGTGGGGTACACAGACGTGGTATGTGTAAATAGGGAGGCCATATTTACTAATTCAGGGGGAAACAAAGTATTTAAGCAAAAATTTAGAAGCAACTGCAGCACCACTTATGTAGTATACCTGCTGAGCTGCGGTTGTAATTTAATCTATATAGGAAGAACCAAAAGGAATATCCGTACTAGATTAGGAGAACATGTTAATAATATCAAAAATGGTCTAATCACACATAGTGTGCCAGAACATTTTAAACTTTTTAACAACTCTAACCCCTCAAGTCTTAAAATTCAGGTCATAGACTGGATACCCCCTAATAAATTCTCAAATAGATTGTTAACACTTAGACGCAGAGAATCATGGTGGATTTATCAATTAGACACCATGCAACCAGCAGGGTTAAATTTAGAACTTGACTTACAAGCATTCATGTAGTTAATATACAATTATTGCCAATACATTATATAAAACTGCTTACTCATTTAACTGTGACAGTATACATAAATTTGTCTTTTAGCTCTGCAATTTACTGATAAGGTCAGGAATGGTATAGTATTCTATGTAACTGGTGTAATTTGCATTTTTTAATTTTTATAGTAAATCAGTTGTCTCATTATGGGCACCAATTTATAACTTTTATTAATGGTAGGTATGGAGGAGACAAAAATATATATATTTTTAAATTTTTAATACTTTCAGTATTAGTAATGTTTTTAACACAATTCATAGGTTTCATTTAGTTTATTTTATAAATTTTTATGCTGTGGTTTGTTCTATATATTCTTTTATAATATCACTGTGTTAAGAAATAATGTAATTATTAGACAAACATATGTTATTTGAATGATGTTACTGTATTTTGTGCACCTTAGGCAGGTGGTAAAAAATGGGTATGGTGGGATAATTTTCAGTTAGAAAATGAAACTCTTCATTATTAAGAATGTTGTTGTTTTTTGCTTCTTTAAGAATAATATTAAGTTCCTTTTTAAACTTAAGAGTAGGGTCAAAGTTAAGTTTCTTATATGTGCTTTGATCATTTAAGATGAAACGCATAGAGACTCTAACACTGCTGGTCTTTGGTTCCAGCCAAATTGCCGGTGTCTATCCTGTAACACGGATGGTCACCCATCAGCTTTCTGCCACATTTGGTTTCTTGTAACAGTTGGGCTGTTATTTTGCGCAGAGGATATCTTTCATCACACCAGTGAAATACAGTCTGGAAACCAAGCCTTTTTTATATGCTGTTTTATCTATTCTATCTTGTAAGTAGCCATTTGTCTATGTGCACTTACTCCAAATAAAATTTTCTGCACTTGAATCGGGCTGCGCCTGTTTCTGTTTTCTATTTTGAGCTTATTACAAATGTTGTCGGTATAGGTGTACTGCAAATCTTTTAGCCTATACCGCAACGTCAGTCCCGCACACATAAAAATGACGTTTCTTTATTGGATTCCCATAGCGCCTGTATTACGAGTTTTGTGGTGAGGCTAAAAAGTGAGCGTTACAGCCTAAAACGACAAGATCTGTACCGCCATCTAAAGTCAATAGTTATACGTTTTATGCTACAAAGCTGTAACATAAAACTCATAACTAAAGTGTTACAAAGTACATTAACACCCATAAACTACCTATTAACCCCTAAACAGAGGTCCTCCCACATCGCAAATACTGTAATAAATTTATTAACCCCTAATCTGCCACTCCCAAAATCGCTGCCACTTAAAAAATATATTAACCCCTTTTTCGCCACTATAATAAACATATTAACCCCTAAACCGCCACCTTCCCGCATTGCAAACACTATTTAAATATTATTAACCCCTAATCTGCCGTCCGCACACACCGCCGCTATAATAAACCTATTAACCCCTAAACCGCAAGCCCCCCACAACAAAATATACTAAAATAAAATATTAACCCCAAAACCAAAAGCCCCCACAACAAAATAAATTTATTTAAACTAGTAACCCCTAACTTTATATTAAACGACCCCCTAACTTTATATTCAAATTACAATTTCCCTAGCTTAAATTAAATTAAAACTTACCTGACAAATTAAAAAAAATTATTTTAAACTATAATTATTAAACTAAAATTAAACTAACTACCAATTAAATAAAACTAAACTACACATTAAAAAAATCTAATTACAAAAAATTACAAAAAAATCTAATTACAAAAAATAAAAACAAACTAAATTACCAAAAAAAAACACTAAATCATAAAAATAACAAACAAATTATCAAAAATTAAAAAGAATTACACCTAATCTAATAGCCCTAGCAAAATAAAAAAGCCCCCCAAAATAAAGAAAACCTAGCCGACAATAAACTACCAATGGCTTTAAAGGGCCTTTTGTGGGGCATTACCCCAAAGATATCAGCTCTTTTACCTGTAAAAAAATACAAACACCCCCCAACAGTAAAACCCACCACCCAACCAACCCCCCTCCAAATAAAAAAAACTATCTAAAATAACCTAAGCTAATCATTGTCCTGAAAAGGGCATTTGTATGGGCATTGCCTTTAAAAGGGCATTTAGCTCTTTTACTGCCCAGACCCTAAACTAAACAAAAAACCCACCCAAATAAAAATTAAAAAAACCTAACACTAACCCCCGACAATCCACTTACAGTTGTTGAAGTCCAGCTTGAAGGATCCATCCAGCTGGCAAAGTCTTCATCGAGGCAGTCTCTTCTATCTTCATCCAGCCAGCAAAGTCCTCATCCATGCGGCCAGAAGTCTTCATCCAGGCGGCCTCTTCTATCTTCATCCAGCCAGCAAAGTCCTCATCCATGCGGCCAGAAGTCTTCATCCAGGCGGCCTCTTTGATCTTCAACCAGCCGGCGTGGAGCAGGTATATCATCAAGATATCCTGCGCGGAGCATCCTCGTCATACGGTGTCAGCCGTACACTGAATCTTCAATGCAAGGGACACGATTCAAGATGGCATCCCTTGCATTCCTATTGGCTGAAAATTTTGAATCAGGTAAGGGTCTTAGAATAGGATTAATCTTTATTTTTTTTAATAATTTCAGGGTTTTTTTGTAATGATAGTTTTTTTATTTTTGGTAATGGTAGGTTTTTTATTTTTTTTAATGTTAGTTTTTAGTGTAAGGCAGGTTAGGTTTTATTTTACAGGTAAATTAGTATTTATTTTAACTAGGTAGTTAGCAAATAGTTAATAACTATTTACTAACTAGCCTACCTAGTTAAAATGAATACAAACTTACCTGTGAAATAAAATTAAAACCTAAGCTAGCTACAATGTAACTATTAGTTATATTGTAGCTAGCTTAGGTTTTATTTCACAGGTAAGTATTTAGTTTTAAATAGGAATTATTTAGTTAATAATTGTAAATTTAGTTTAGATGTAATTTAATTATGTTAAAGTTAGGGGGGTTAGGGTCAGGTTTAGGGTTAGGTTTAGGGGTTAATATACTTTAATTTAGCTTGTTGCGATGTGGGGGGCTGGCAGTTAAGGGGTTAATAAATGTAGTATAGTGGTGGTGATATCGAGAGCGGCAGATTAGGGGGTTAATAATTTTATTTAGGTAGCAGCGATATCGGGAGCGACAGATTAGGAGTTAATAACTGTAGGCAGGCATCAGTGAAGTTGGGGGCAGCAGATTAGGGGTGTTAAGAAGTAGGGTTTATGTTAGGGTGTTAGGTTTAAACTGTCTTTTTATTTCCCAATAGGCATCAATGGGGCTGCGTTACGAAACTTTTGTTTCCGCGATCGCAGGTGTTAGGTTTTTTTTTGGCCGGCTTTCCCCATTGATATCTATGGGGAAATCGTGCATGAGCACGTCAAAACACTGCTGCTTTTGTGTGCGGTATGGAGCTCAACGCAACCATATCGCACGCAAAAGGTGTATGTTTTAAAACTTTTAATAGCAGCGAAATAGGAAATTAAATAACGTAACTTTTGTTGCTTTCGTTAATTTCTCTATAGCGCTCAAAACTTGTAATCTAGCTGAATGGGATTGGATTAGGTATCATTTTTTTATAATTTTTGATAATTTTGTTTATTTTTTTCTGTAATGTTAGACTTTTTTATTTTTTGTAATTTAATGCTAGTTTTTTTTTTAATTTAATTGTAATTTAGAAGTAATTGGGGTTAATTTAGGGGGTGTTAGGTTAGGGGGCTTAGTAATTAAATTAGTTATTTGTGTTGTGGGGGGTTTGGAGGTTTAAAGGTTAATAGGTTAATTAGGTTGATTGCGATGTTGGTGTTTGGCAGTTAAGGGGTTAATAGGTTTATTAGGTTTATTGCAATGTGGGGGTTGGTGGTTTAAGAGTTAATAGGTTAAATAGGTTTATTGCGATGTGGGGGTTTTGCGGTTTAGGGGTTAATAGGTTAATTAGGTTTATTGCAATCTAGGGGTTTTGCGGTTTAGGGGTTAATAGGTTAATTAGGTTTATTGCAATGTTGGTAGTTTATGGTTAAGGGGTTAATATTTTAATTATGTTATTTGTGGATTAGGGGTTAATTACTTTATTATTTAGCGATGTGGGGGTTTGCGGTTTTGTTAATACTTCATGCGGGAGGTTCGGTTTTTTTTTATATACTTTGTGTTTTTATTTTTATTTCTTGTGGGTGGTTACATGTTTTTTAGGTATTTTGTGCGGGCGGTTGTGTGTTTTTTTTAAGGCTTCGGGTTTGCCTACGCTGCTACCAGGTGGATTATTTTGGCTGCGCGCGCAGTCAACATTCTTTGGAGATATCAAATGTTAACAATGGCACTAACTGAGTGGCAATCCCCACAAATTGATTGATATTTTTTATCCTTTTTACAACATAATGTAATTGTGCTGTGGATCAATTAATATCTTAGTTGGTGTGGGTTGGTGCTGTGCATTTAGCTAAATATACCAAGAGAAATTGTGGATAAAAGGCTATCCACTAAAAGAATGCACTTAGCACTCTCTGCCCAGACTTGAAAACGACTTTATTCCGGGTTAAATTAAAACATAACTTTTAATATAGTACTGATAAAAAACAAAACTAACATAAATGATTAAAATACTAACTCTGTTACGTTTCTTACACAAATAGACCTATATTATAGCTATGTCATTTGGATAATCTGGCCTTAAGTATGGATAGATATCACATAGCTTGTATAAATTGTTGTGTGTTGAGTACGTTGGATTGGGTATATAGTTATGTCCACTTATATTATAACTGCCTTTATGCATCAATCGGTAATTGTCCTATGAGTACCAATGCACTATAATAAATTATAATATTTCCATATATATCCATCCCTGTGTATTAAGGAATGGTGTTCATATTCATTAATAAAGGTTGCTCCACAGCTGGTCACTTAAATAATGAGTACACGCTATTTTAGCAGGATAATATAAATATCTCTATATACAGAGAATTATGTTTGACTGATCATCATCTAATGTGTCTGTGTGAGTTAATTGCAGCCACATACACATATATTAGTTACATAGTCAAAATATTCTCATGGTGGTAGATAGATATTATAATAATAGAGCTTGATAATACTTGATATGCAATTTCCATCGAGTCAACTCTATGTGATAAATAAAACGATTTCAAATATATATGTCTGTTGATAATCGATTGAAATATATTATTGCACCAGTATCAATCGTCACTTGGTGTAATCATATAACAAGTATAGTATATATCTCAGAGGGTTCTAATAGTAGTGTAGCTAGTTGTTACACATACATACTTTGTTGCAATGGGTAATGTTAGTATTACCAGCTTATTACATACAGATCTTACATTACTTGAGATACGGCATGTGTGAAATGTTTCTTAGTGCTTTTGTTTTACCTGAATGGTAAACGATACTTATAAAACCTTGATAGAGGGGTTAAACTCCCATAATGTTTGCCTTAACTGATAATAATTAGAAATAATCGGTTCATAGGCTAGGAGTAGTTTCTGCAGTCTGGAGCAGTTTTGATGTTTACATTCTATCTAGGTTCCTGTTTATATCATTATCAGGAGGGATATACATATATAGGCTGCAAACAAGCTGTGTCGTGGCTTGTGCAAATGATTGCTGTTACTTCCTGTAACCGCTTGCTCACTACCCTTTACAATGAGCCTAACAATAATTATCAGTTTGTCATAACTTGCGCTATGTAATTGAATTGATAGTACTTATAATTTGGATTATACGGAGTTGAATAAGTTCTCTTATCAGTCTATTGTCATAAAATAAATAGATAATAAGGGGGTCGATCCGATAAAAATCGTCGCCCGCAAAAGTCGGCGACGCCAATATTTGCGCGGGTTTGGTATCCTATATACGGCGTAACCTAGAAGTTACGCGCGTATATTTCTGCCGTCGCCCGTAGTTTTTTGGGCCATAGGCAGGTATACCAAACCTGCGCAATTTGGTACATCGTAAGGACTTACGTGGCGAAAATGGAGAAATCTTACTCCATTTTCACCTCGCCACAAAAAGCAGCCGTAAGAAGCCTTACGCTGACTATTGGAGCCCCGTAACTCAATAAACTGGCTGCTAAAATAAACCTAACACCTAACGCATGCGCAATGTCTATCTCCCTGTCAACCGCGATCCCCCGCCGCAATCCCTAATAAAGTATTTAACCCCTAAACCGTCGCCATCTACATAAACTAACCCCCTACTGTGAGCCCCTAAAACCGCCACCATCTAACTGATCTATCCCCTAATGTGAACCCCTTACACCGCCGCCATCTATATTAAAATTATTAACCCCTAATTTAATCTACCTACCCCGCCGCCAGCTATATTATCTATATTAACCCTAAGTATATTATAGTTAATATAGTTATTACATTATATATATTAACCCTAATTATATTAGGGTTAATATAGTTAATATAGTTACTATAGTATTTATATAAACTATATTAACTCTATCTAACCCTAACACCCCTAACTAAATTCTTATTAAATAAATCTAATTCATATTATAAACTAAAATATTCCTATTTAAATCTAAATACTTACCTATAAAATAAACCCTAAGATAGCTACAATGTAATTAATAATTACATTATAGCTATGTTAGGGTTTATATTTATTTTACAGGTAAATTGTTAATTATTTTAACTAGGTATAATAGCTATTAAATAGTTATTAACTATTTAATAGCTACCTAGTTAAAATAATTACCCAATTACCTGTAAAATAAATCCTAACCTAAGTTACAAATACACCTACACTATCAATAAATTAAATAAACTACAAATATCTATCTAAAAATACAATTAAATAAACTAAACTAAATTACAAAAAAAACAAAACACTAAATTACAAAAAATAAAAAAAAGATTACAAGATTTTTAAGCTAATTACACCTATTCTAAGCCCCCTAATAAAATAATAAAGCCCCCCAAAATAAAAAAATTCCCTACCCTATTCTAAATTAAAACAAGTTCAAAGCTCTTTTACCTTACCAGCCCTTAAAAGGGCCTTTTGTGGGGGCATGCCCCAAAGAAAACTGCTCTTTTGCCTGCAAAAAAAAACACAATACCACCCCCCAACATTACAACCCACCACCCACATACCCCTAATCTAACCCAAACCCCCCCTTAAATAAACCTAACACTACCCCCCCTGAAGATCTCCCTACCTTGTATTCACCCCGCCGGGCAGAACTCCTCATCTGATCCGGGCGATGTGTTCCAGCAAGCGGCAGTGAAGTCTTCTTCCATCCGGGCGATGTCTTGAAGCAAGCGGCAGAGAGTCTTCTTCCATCGGCGACGTCTTCAAGCAAATCGGCATCTTCAATCTTCTTACTTCGCTCCTCCGCCGCGGAGCATCCTTCCGGCACGACGACTTCCCGACGAATGAGGTTCCTTTAAATGACGTCATCCAAGATGGCGTCCATTGAATTCCGATTGGCTGATAGGATTCTATCAGCCAATCGGAATTAAGGTAGAAAAATCTGATTGGTTGATTGAATCAGCCAATCAGATTCAAGTTCAATCTGATTGGCTGATTGGTTCAGCCAATCGGATTGAACTTGAATCTGCCGGAAGGATGCTCCGCGGCGGAGGAGCGAAGTAAGAAGATTGAAGATGCCGATTTGCTTGAAGACCTCGCCGATGGAAGAAGACTCTCTGCCGCTTGCTTCAAGACATCGCCCGGATGGAAGAAGACTTCACTGCCGCTTGCTGGAACACATCGCCCGGATCGGATGAGGAGTTCTGCCCGGCGGGGTGAATACAAGGTAGGGAGATCTTCAGGGGGGGTAGTGTTAGGTTTATTTAAGGGGGGTTTGGGTTAGATTAGGGGTATGTGGGTGGTGGGTTGTAATGTTGGGGGGTGGAATTGTGGGTTTTTTCCAGGCAAAAGAGCAGTTTTCTTTGGGGCATGCCCCCACAAAAGGCCCTTTTAAGGGCTGGTAAGGTAAAAGAGCTTTGAACTTGTTTTAATTTAGAATAGGGTAGGGAATTTTTTTATTTTGGGGGGCTTTATTATTTTATTAGGGGGCTTAGAATAGGTGTAATTAGCTTAAAAATCTTGTAATCTTTTTTTTATTTTTTGTAATTTAGTGTTTTTTTTTTTGTAATTTAGTTTAGTTTATTTAATTGTATTTTTAGATAGATATTTGTAGTTTATTTAATTTATTGATAGTGTAGGTGTATTTGTAACTTAGGTTAGGATTTATTTTACAGGTAATTGGGTAATTATTTTAACTAGGTAGCTATTAAATAGTTAATAACTATTTAATAGCTATTATACCTAGTTAAAATAATTAACAATTTACCTGTAAAATAAATATAAACCCTAACATAGCTATAATGTAATTATTAATTACATTGTAGCTATTTTAGGGTTTATTTTATAGGTAAGTATTTAGATTTAAATAGGAATATTTTAATTAATAATATTAATATTAGATTTATTTTAATAAGAGTTTAGTTAGGATGTTAGAGTTAGATAGGGTTATTATACTTAATATATATATAATATAATAACAATATTAACTATATTAACCCTAATATAATTAGGGTTAATATAGTTAATATATATAATATAATAACTATATTAACTATATTAACCCTAATATAATTAGGGTTAATATAGTTAATATAGCTGGCGGCGGTGTAGGGGGATTAGATTAGGGGTTAATACATTTATTATAGGTGGCCGCGGTGTAGGGGGATGTAGATTGTAGGCAAAAGAGCAGTTTACTTTGTGACAAAGCCCCGCCAAAAGCCCTTTTAAGGGCTGGCAAAAGAGCTGTTACTTTGGGGCAATGCCACGCAAAAAGCCCTTTTCAGGGCTATTTGTAGGGTTAGACTTAGGTTTAGTGGTAGGGATAGTTTACTATTTTAGGGGTTAAATAATTTAATATAGATGGCGGCGGGGTAGGGGGATTAGATTAGGGGTTAATAACTTTATTAGGTAGCGGCGGGCTCCGGGAGTGGCGGTTTAGGGGTTAATACATATTTTATTGTTAGGATAGTGAGGGGGGATAGCGGATAGAGGGTTAGACGTGTCGGGCTATGTTAGGGAGGCGTGTTAGACGTGTCGGGCTATGTTAGGGAGGCGTGTTAGACAGTGCGGGTGATTTAGACTTTAGTCAGGTTTTGTAGGCGCCGGCAGTTTCTAACGTGCCGCAAGTCACTGGCGACGCCAGAAATTTGTACTTGCGCAGATTTCTGGACATCGCTGGTTTGTCAGACTTACGGCACGTTAGCATCTGACGGCGACATATATGGGATAGCTCGAGTTGCGAGCTGAAACTGCGGGCGACGCGGGTTCCCTCGCTTGCGCCGCAAACTACGATCTATATCGGATCGACCCCTAAGTCTTTCACCACACATACGGGAAAGCTAATGCCTTATCCCGCTCTAGAGTATGTTTGATTTACTGATCATTATGTAGAAATCATTGCTATGAAATACTTAACAAATATAATTGTGTCAAATAAGAGGATACTCCTCTATAAGTCACTTTGACTATTACTGTTATTCGCTCAGAAATCTATCTATTTAAGTTCAAGTGAGCGTTATTTTATTCCAAGTATTCGGTAGCCACTATTGGTGATTCAGCGTTCTGACTCAGTCAGGTATAGGCACCGTTGTGGTTAAACTAATACCCCATATTGCACAATAAAGTTTCTATATAGCAAAATATATCTATAAACTAGTAACTCAACAAAGTCATAACAGAGTTTGATTAAAAAGGCGCCTTGACTGCTGACGAGTTTCGCCCGTTAGGATTGAGCTGGCATTCTATTGGCTGATTGGAACAGCCAATAGAATGCAAGATCAATCTTATTGGCTGATTGGACCAGCCAATAGGATTGAAGTTCAATCCTATTGGCTGATTTCCTCAGCCAATAGGATTTTTTCAACCTTAATTCCGATTGGCTGATAGAATTCTATCAGCCAATCGGAATCTAAGGGACGCCATTTTGGATGACGTCAATTAAAGGAGCCTTCATTTGTCGTTAGTCGTCGGAAAGAAGAGGATGCTCTGCTTCAGATGTCTTGAAGATGGACCCGCTCCGCGCCGGATGGATGAAGATAGAAGATGCCGTCTGGGTGAAGACTTCTGCCCGTCTGGAGGACCACTTCTCCCGGCTTGGATGAAGACTTCTCCCGGCTTCGTTGAGGACTTCTTGCCGCTTCGATGAGGACTTCTCCCGGCTTCATTGAGGATGGATGTCAGATCTTCAAAACTGTAAGTGGATCTTCAGGGATTAGTGTTAGTCTTTTTTAAGGGTTTATTGGGTGGGTTTTATTTTTAGGTTAGGGCTTTGGGCCGCAATAGAGCTAAATGCCCTTTTTAGGGCAATGCCCATCCAAATGCCCTTTTCAGGGCAATGGGGAGCTTAGGTTTTTTTAGTTAGGGTTTTATTTGGGGGGTTGGTTGTCTGGGTGGTGGATTTTACTGTTGGGAGGGTTTTTTGTATTTTTTTCAGGTAAAAGAGCTGATTTCTTTGGGGCAATGCCCCACAAAAGGCCCTTTAAAGGGTTATTGGTGGTTTAGTTTAGGCTAGGGTTTTTTTTTATTTTGGGTTTTTTTTTTAATTTGATAGGGCTATTAAATTAGGTGTAATTAGTTTAAATATCTTGTAATTTGTTTTTTATTTTGTGTAATTTCGTGTGTTTTTTTTGTAATTTAGGTAATTGTATTTAATTTATTTAATTGTATTTAATTTAGGTAATTTATTTAATTGTAGTGTAGTGTTGGGTGTTAGTGTAACTTAGGTTAGGTTTTATTTTACAGGTAAATTTGTATTTATTTTAGCTAGGTAGTTAGTAAATAGTTAATACCTATTTAGTAACTATTCTACCTAGCTACAATAAATACAAACTTGACAGTAAAATAAAAATAAACCCTAAGCTAGATACAATGTAACTATAAGTTATATTGTAGCTAGCTTAGGGTTTATTTTACAGGTAAGTATTTTGTTTTAAATAGGAATTATTTAGGTAATGATAGTAATTTTATTTAGATTTATTTAAATTATATTTAAATTAGAGGGTGTTAGGGTTAGGGTTAGACTTAGTTTTAGGGGTGAATAAATTTAGAATAGTGGCGGCAACGTTGGGTGCGGCAGATTAGGGGTTAATAAATGTAGGTAGGTTGCGGCGAAATTGGGGGAGGGAGATTAGGGGTTCATTAATATAATGTAGATGTCGGCGATGTTGGGGGCAGCAGATTAGGGGTTAATAAATATAATGTAGGTGTCGGTGATGTCGGGGGCGGCAGATTAGGGGTCGATAAGTGTAAGATTAGGGGTGTTTAGACTCAGGGTTCATGTTAGGGTGTATGGTGTAAACATAAAATGTGTTTCCCCATAGGAATCAATGGGGCTGCATTACTGAGCTTTACGCTGCTTTATTGCAGGTGTTAGACTTTTTCTCAGTCGGTTCTCCCCATTGATGTCTATGGGGAAACCGTGCACGAGCACGTACAGCCAGCTAACCGCTGACTTAAGCAGCGCTGGTATTGGAGTGCGGTATGGAGCACAATTTTGCTCTACGCTCACTTCTTGTCTGTTAACTTCGGGTTTATAAAAACCTATAATACCAGCGCTGTAGGTAAGTGAGCGGTGAGAATAAAGAGCAACGCACCCCTCATAGCGCAAAACTCGTAATCTAGCCGTTCTTTTGCATTGCCTAGTGGATACTATGGTCTATAGCACAGGAAATAATATTGTACAGTGTATAAGCACAGACTTAATTTAAACACACCCTCAGTTTAAGCACACCCTCAGTCTAAGCAAAACCTCAGTCTAAGCACACCCTCAGTTTAAGCACACCCTCAGTTTAAACACACCCTCAGTTTAAACACACCCTCAGTTTAAGCACACCCTCAGTTTAAGCACACCCTCAGTTTAAACACACCCTCAGTTTAAGCACACCCTCAGTTTAAGCACACCCTCAGTTTAAGCACATCCACAGTTTAAGCACACCCTCAGTTTAAACACACCCTCAGTTTAAGCACACCCTTAGTTTAAGCACACCCTTAGTTTAAAGGGACATGAAACCCAAATTTACTTCTATTATCTAATTTGTTAGATAATTTGTATCATTTGTTGAAGAAGCAGCAATGCACTAATGGTTTCTAACTGAACTCATGGGTGAGCCAATCACAATCAATATATATATATACTCAGTCACCAATTAACATCTATAACCTAGGTTCTCTGCTGCTCCTGAGCTTGCCTAAGTCTGTAACAAGAGAAGGAAGCACATTAAATAATAGAAGTAAATTGGAAAGTTGTTTAAAATTGTATTCTCTGTCTAAATCATGTATGAAAAATGTTGGGATTCATGTCCCTTTAAGCACACACTCAGTGTAAGCACGCCATCAGTTTAAACACACCCACAGTTTAAGCAAACCCTCAGTTTAAGCACACCCACAGTTCAAGCGCACCCTCAGTTTAAGCACACCCACAGTTTAAGCAAACCCTCAGTTTAAGCACACCCTCAGTTTAAGCACACCCTCGGTTTAAGCACACCCTCAGTTTAAGCACACCCACTGTTTAAGCACACCCTCAGTTTAAACACACCCTCAGTCTAAGCACACCCTCGGTTTAAGCACACCCTCGGTTTAAGCACACCCTCGGTTTAAGCACACCCTCAGTTTAAGCACACCCTCAGTTTAAGCACACCCTCGGTTTAAGCACACCCTCAGTTTAAGCACACCCTCGGTTTAAGCACACCCTCGGTTTAAGCACACCCTCAGTTTAAGCACACCCTCAGTTTAAGCACACCCTCAGTTTAAGCACACCCTCGGTTTAAGCACACCCTCAGTTTAAGCACACCCTCGGTTTAAGCACACCCTCGGTTTAAGCACACCCTCAGTTTAAGCACACCCACTGTTTAAGCACACCCACTGTTTAAGCACACCCTCAGTCTAAGCACACCCTAAGTTTAAGCACACCCTCAGTTTAAGCAAACCCACTGTTTAAGCACACCCTCAGTTTAAACACACCCTTAGTCTAAGCACACCCTCGGTTTAAGCACACCCTTGGTTTAAGCACACCCTCAGTTTAAGCACACCCACAGTTTAAGCACACCCACAGTTTAAGCACACCCTCAGTTTAAGCACATCCTCGGTTTAAGCACACCCTCAGTTTAAGCACACCCACTGTTTAAGCACACCCTCAGTTTAAACACACCCTCAGTCTAAGCACACCCTCGGTTTAAGCACACCCTCAGTTTAAGCACACCCTCGGTTTAAGCACACCCTCGGTTTAAGCACACCCACTGTTTAAGCACACCCTCAGTTTAAACACACCCTCAGTCTAAGCACACCCTCGGTTTAAGCACACCCTCAGTTTAAGCACACCCTCAGTTTAAGCACACCCTCGGTTTAAGCACACCCTCGGTTTAAGCACACCCTCAGTTTAAGCACACCCACTGTATAAGCACACCCTCAGTCTAAGCACACCCTTAGTTTAAGCACACCCTCAGTTTAAGCACACCACTGTTTAAGCACACCCTCAGTTTAAACACACCCTCAGTCTAAGCACACCCTCGGTTTAAGCACACCCTCATTTTAAGAACACCCACTGTTTAAGCACACCCTCGGTTTAAACACACTATCAGTCATAGCACACCCTTAGTTTAAATACACCGACTGTTTAAGCACACCCTCAGTTTAAGCACACCCTCAGTTTAAGCACACCCACTGTTTAAGCAAACCCTCAGTTTAAACACACCCTCAGTCTAAGCAAACCCTCAGTTTAAGCACACCCACTGTTTAAGCACACCATCAGATTAAACACAACCTCAGTCTAAGCACACCCTCAGTTTAAGCACACCCTCAGTTTAAGCACACCCTCAGTTTAAGCACACCCTTAGTTTAAGCACACCCTCAGATTAAGTACACCCTCAGTTTAAGCATATCCACAGTTTAAGCACATCCACAGTTTAAGCACACCCTCAGTCTAAACACACCCTCAGTCTAAGCACACCCTCAGTTTAAGCACACCCTCAGTTTAAGCACATTATCAGTCTAAGCACACCCTCAGTCTAAGCACAACCTCAGTCTAAGCATACCATCAGTTTAAACACACCCTCAGTTTAATCACACACTCAGATTAAGCACACCCTCAGTTTAAGCACACCCTTAGTTTAAGCACACCTTCAGTCTAAGCACAACCTCAGTTTAAGCACACCCTCGGTTTAAGCACACCCTCAGTTTAAGAACACCCTCGGTTTAAGCACACCCTCAGTTTAAGCACACCCACTGTTTAAGCACACCCTCAGTCTAAGCACACCCTCAGTTTAAGCACACCCTCAGTTTAAGCACACCCTCAGTCTAAGCACACCCTCGGTTTAAGCACACCCTCGGTTTAAGCACACCCTCAGTTTAAGCACACCCTCGGTTTAAGCACACCCTCGGTTTAAGAACACCCTCGGTTTAAGAACACCCTCAGTTTAAGCACACCCACTGTTTAAGCACACCCTCAGTCTAAGCACACCCTCGGTTTAAGCACACCCTCAGTTTAAGCACACCCTCGGTTTAAGCACACCCTCAGTTTAAGCACACCCTCGGTTTAAGCACACCCTCAGTTTAAGCACACCCTCGGTTTAAGCACACCCTCGGTTTAAGCACACCCTCAGTTTAAGCACACCCACTGTTTAAGCACACCCTCAGTCTAAGCACACCCTCAGTTTAAGCACACCCTCAGTTTAAGCACACCCACTGTTTAAGCACACCCTCAGTTTAAGCACACCCTCAGTCTAAGCACACCCTCGGTTTAAGCACACCCTCGGTTTAAGCACACCCTCATTTTAAGCACACCCACTGTTTAAGCACACCCTCAGTTTAAACACACTCTCAGTCATAGCACACCCTCAGTTTAAACACTCCCACTGTTTAAGCACACCCACTCTTTAAGCAAACCCTCAGTTTAAACACACCCTCAGTCTAAGCAAACCCTCAGTTTAAGCACACCCTCAGTTTAAACACACCCACTGTTTAAGCACACCCTCAGTTTAAACACAACCTCAGTCTAAGCACACCCTCAGTTTAAGCACACCCTCAGTTTAAGCACGCCCTTAGTTTAAGCACACCCTCAGATTAAGTACACCCTCAGTTTAAGCATATCCACAGTTTAAGCACATCCACAGTTTAAGCACACCCTCAGTCTAAACACACCCTCAGTCTAAGCACACCCTCAGTTTAAGCACACCCTCAGTGTGAGCACACCCTCAGTTTAAGCACATTATCAGTCTAAGCACACCCTAAGTCGAAGCACAACCTCAGTCTAAGCATACCATCAGTTTAAACACACCCTCAGTTTAATCACACACTCAGATTAAGCACACTAAATGTAGGTAGGTTGCGGCGAAATTGGGGGAGGGAGATTAGGGGTTCATTAATATAATGTAGATGTCGGCGATGTTGGGGGCAGCAGATTAGGGGTTAATAAATATAATGTAGGTGTCGGTGATGTCGGGGGCGGCAGATTAGGGGTCGATAAGTGTAAGATTAGGGGTGTTTAGACTCAGGGTTCATGTTAGGGTGTATGGTGTAAACATAAAATGTGTTTCCCCATAGGAATCAATGGGGCTGCATTACTGAGCTTTACGCTGCTTTATTGCAGGTGTTAGACTTTTTCTCAGTCGGTTCTCCCCATTGATGTCTATGGGGAAACCGTGCACGAGCACGTACAGCCAGCTAACCGCTGACTTAAGCAGCGCTGGTATTGGAGTGCGGTATGGAGCACAATTTTGCTCTACGCTCACTTCTTGTCTGTTAACTTCGGGTTTATAAAAACCTATAATACCAGCGCTGTAGGTAAGTGAGCGGTGAGAATAAAGAGCAACGCACCCCTCATAGCGCAAAACTCGTAATCTAGCCGTTCTTTTGCATTGCCTAGTGGATACTATGGTCTATAGCACAGGAAATAATATTGTACAGTGTATAAGCACAGACTTAATTTAAACACACCCTCAGTTTAAGCACACCCACTGTTTAAGCACACCCTCAGTCTAAGCACACCCTCGGTTTAAGCACACCCTCAGTTTAAGCACACCCTCGGTTTAAGCACACCCTCAGTTTAAGCACACCCTCGGTTTAAGCACACCCTCAGTTTAAGCACACCCTCGGTTTAAGCACACCCTCGGTTTAAGCACACCCTCAGTTTAAGCACACCCACTGTTTAAGCACACCCTCAGTCTAAGCACACCCTCAGTTTAAGCACACCCTCAGTTTAAGCACACCCACTGTTTAAGCACATCCTCAGTTTAAGCACACCCTCAGTCTAAGCACACCCTCGGTTTAAGCACACCCTCGGTTTAAGCACACCCTCATTTTAAGCACACCCACTGTTTAAGCACACCCTCAGTTTAAACACACTCTCAGTCATAGCACACCCTCAGTTTAAACACTCCCACTGTTTAAGCACACCCACTCTTTAAGCAAACCCTCAGTTTAAACACACCCTCAGTCTAAGCAAACCCTCAGTTTAAGCACACCCTCAGTTTAAACACACCCACTGTTTAAGCACACCCTCAGTTTAAACACAACCTCAGTCTAAGCACACCCTCAGTTTAAGCACACCCTCAGTTTAAGCACGCCCTTAGTTTAAGCACACCCTCAGATTAAGTACACCCTCAGTTTAAGCATATCCACAGTTTAAGCACATCCACAGTTTAAGCACACCCTCAGTCTAAACACACCCTCAGTCTAAGCACACCCTCAGTTTAAGCACACCCTCAGTGTGAGCACACCCTCAGTTTAAGCACATTATCAGTCTAAGCACACCCTAAGTCGAAGCACAACCTCAGTCTAAGCATACCATCAGTTTAAACACACCCTCAGTTTAATCACACACTCAGATTAAGCACACCCTTAGTCTAAGCACACCCTCAGTTTAAGCACACCCTCAGTTTAAGCACACCCTCGGTTTAAGCACACCCTCGGTTTAAGCACACCCTCGGTTTAAGCACACCCTCAGTTTAAGCACACCCACTGTTTAAGCACACCCTCAGTTTAAACACACCCTCAGTCTAAGCACACCCTCGGTTTAAGCACACCCTCAGTTTAAGCACACCCTCGGTTTAAGCACACCCTCAGTTTAAGCACACCCACTGTTTAAGCACACCCTCAGTCTAAGCACACCCTCAGTTTAAGCACACCCACTGTTTAAATACACCCTCAGTTTAAACACACCCTCAGTCTAAGCACACCCTCGGTTTAAGCACACCCTCGGTTTAAGCACACCCTCGGATTAAGCACACCCTCAGTTTAAGCAAACCCACAGTTTAAGCACACCCTCAGTTTAAGCACACCCTCGGTTTAAGCACACCCTCAGTTTAAGCACACCCACTGTTTAAGCACACCCTCAGTTTAAACACACCCTCAGTTTAAGCACACCCTCGGTTTAAGCACACCCTCGTTTTAAGCACACCCTCGTTTTAAGCACACCCTCGTTTTAAGCACACCCTCAGTTTAAGCACACCCTCAGTTTAAGCACACCCTCAGTCTAAGCACACCCTCGGTTTAAGCACACCCTCGGTTTAAGCACACCCTCAGTTTAAGCACACCCTCGGTTTAAGCACACCCTCGGTTTAAGCACACCCTCGGTTTAAGAACACCCTCGGTTTAAGAACACCCTCAGTTTAAGCACACCCACTGTTTAAGCACACCCTCAGTCTAAGCACACCCTCGGTTTAAGCACACCCTCAGTTTAAGCACACCCTCAGTTTAAGCACACCCTCGGTTTAAGCACACCCTCAGTTTAAGCACACCCTCGGTTTAAGCACACCCTCGGTTTAAGCACACCCTCAGTTTAAGCACACCCACTGTTTAAGCACACCCTCAGTCTAAGCACACCCTCAGTTTAAGCACACCCTCAGTTTAAGCACACCCACTGTTTAAGCACATCCTCAGTTTAAGCACACCCTCAGTCTAAGCACACCCTCGGTTTAAGCACACCCTCGGTTTAAGCACACCCTCATTTTAAGCACACCCACTGTTTAAGCACACCCTCAGTTTAAACACACTCTCAGTCATAGCACACCCTCAGTTTAAACACTCCCACTGTTTAAGCACACCCACTCTTTAAGCAAACCCTCAGTTTAAACACACCCTCAGTCTAAGCAAACCCTCAGTTTAAGCACACCCTCAGTTTAAACACACCCACTGTTTAAGCACACCCTCAGTTTAAACACAACCTCAGTCTAAGCACACCCTCAGTTTAAGCACACCCTCAGTTTAAGCACGCCCTTAGTTTAAGCACACCCTCAGATTAAGTACACCCTCAGTTTAAGCATATCCACAGTTTAAGCACATCCACAGTTTAAGCACACCCTCAGTCTAAACACACCCTCAGTCTAAGCACACCCTCAGTTTAAGCACACCCTCAGTGTGAGCACACCCTCAGTTTAAGCACATTATCAGTCTAAGCACACCCTAAGTCGAAGCACAACCTCAGTCTAAGCATACCATCAGTTTAAACACACCCTCAGTTTAATCACACACTCAGATTAAGCACACCCTTAGTCTAAGCACACCCTCAGTTTAAGCACACCCTCAGTTTAAGCACACCCTCGGTTTAAGCACACCCTCGGTTTAAGCACACCCTCGGTTTAAGCACACCCTCAGTTTAAGCACACCCACTGTTTAAGCACACCCTCAGTTTAAACACACCCTCAGTCTAAGCACACCCTCGGTTTAAGCACACCCTCAGTTTAAGCACACCCTCGGTTTAAGCACACCCTCAGTTTAAGCACACCCACTGTTTAAGCACACCCTCAGTCTAAGCACACCCTCAGTTTAAGCACACCCACTGTTTAAATACACCCTCAGTTTAAACACACCCTCAGTCTAAGCACACCCTCGGTTTAAGCACACCCTCGGTTTAAGCACACCCTCGGATTAAGCACACCCTCAGTTTAAGCACACCCACAGTTTAAGCACACCCTCAGTTTAAGCACACCCTCGGTTTAAGCACACCCTCAGTTTAAGCACACCCACTGTTTAAGCACACCCTCAGTTTAAACACACCCTCAGTTTAAGCACACCCTCGGTTTAAGCACACCCTCGTTTTAAGCACACCCTCGTTTTAAGCACACCCTCAGTTTAAGCACACCCACTGTTTAAGCACACCCTCAGTTTAAACACACCCTCAGTCTAAGCACACCCTCGGTTTAAGCACACCCTCGTTTTAAGCACACCCTCGTTTTAAGCACACCCTCAGTTTAAGCACACCCACTGTTTAAGCACACCCTCAGTTTAAACACACCCTCAGTCTAAGCACACCCTCGGTTTAAGCACACCCTCGGTTTAAGCACACCCTCGTTTTAAGCACACCCTCGTTTTAAGCACACCCTCAGTTTAAGCACACCCACTGTTTAAGCACACCCTCAGTTTAAACACACCCTCAGTCTAAGCACACCCTCGGTTTAAGCACACCCTCGTTTTAAGCACACCCTCGTTTTAAGCACACCCTCGTTTTAAGCACACCCTCAGTTTAAGCACACCCACTGTTTAAGCACACCCTCAGTTTAAACACACCCTCAGTCTAAGCACACCCTCGGTTTAAGCACACCCTCGGTTTAAGCACACCCTCGTTTTAAGCACACCCACTGTTTAAGCACACCCTCAGTTTAAACACACCCTCAGTCTAAGCACACCCTCGGTTTAAGCACACCCTCGGTTTAAGCACACCCTCGTTTTAAGCACACCCTCAGTTTAAGCACACCCACTGTTTAAGCACACCCTCAGTTTAAACACACCCTCAGTCTAAGCATACCATCAGTTTAAACACACCCTCAGTTTAATCACACACTCAGATTAAGCACACCCTCAGTTTAAGCACACCCTTAGTTTAAGCACACCTTCAGTCTAAGCACAACCTCAGTTTAAGCACACCCTCAGTTTAAGCACACCCTCGGTTTAAGCACACCCTCAGTTTAAGAACACCCTCGGTTTAAGCACACCCTCAGTTTAAGCACACCCACTGTTTAAGCACACCCTCAGTCTAAGCACACCCTCAGTTTAAGCACACCCTCAGTCTAAGCACACCCTCGGTTTAAGCACACCCTCGGTTTAAGCACACCCTCGGTTTAAGCACACCCTCAGTTTAAGCACACCCTCGGTTTAAGCACACCCTCGGTTTAAGCACACCCTCGGTTTAAGAACACCCTCAGTTTAAGCACACCCACTGTTTAAGCACACCCTCAGTCTAAGCACACCCTCGGTTTAAGCACACCCTCAGTTTAAGCACACCCTCGGTTTAAGCACACCTTCAGTTTAAGCACACCCTCGGTTTAAGCACACCCTCGGTTTAAGCACACCCTCAGTTTAAGCACACCCACTGTTTAAGCACACCCTCAGTCTAAGCACACCCTCAGTTTAAGCACACCCTCAGTTTAAGCACACCCACTGTTTAAGCACACCCTCAGTTTAAGCACACCCTCAGTCTAAGCACACCCTCGGTTTAAGCACACCCTCGGTTTAAGCACACCCTCATTTTAAGCACACCCACTGTTTAAGCACACCCTCAGTTTAAACACACTCTCAGTCATAGCACACCCTCAGTTTAAACACTCCCACTGTTTAAGCACACCCACTCTTTAAGCAAACCCTCAGTTTAAACACACCCTCAGTCTAAGCAAACCCTCAGTTTAAGCACACCCTCAGTTTAAACACACCCACTGTTTAAGCACACCCTCAGTTTAAACACAACCTCAGTCTAAGCACACCCTCAGTTTAAGCACACCCTCAGTTTAAGCACACCCTCAGTTTAAGCACACCCTCAGATTAAGTACACCCTCAGTTTAAGCATATCCACAGTTTAAGCACATCCACAGTTTAAGCACACCCTCAGTCTAAACACACCCTCAGTCTAAGCACACCCTCAGTTTAAGCACACCCTCAGTGTGAGCACACCCTCAGTTTAAGCACATTATCAGTCTAAGCACACCCTAAGTCGAAGCACAACCTCAGTCTAAGCATACCATCAGTTTAAACACACCCTCAGTTTAATCACACACTCAGATTAAGCACACCCTTAGTCTAAGCACACCCTCAGTTTAAGCACACCCTCAGTTTAAGCACACCCTCGGTTTAAGCACACCCTCGGTTTAAGCACACCCTCGGTTTAAGCACACCCTCGGTTTAAGCACACCCACTGTTTAAGCACACCCTCAGTTTAAACACACCCTCAGTCTAAGCACACCCTCGGTTTAAGCACACCCTCAGTTTAAGCACACCCTCGGTTTAAGCACACCCTCAGTTTAAGCACACCCACTGTTTAAGCACACCCTCAGTCTAAGCACACCCTCAGTTTAAGCACACCCACTGTTTAAATACACCCTCAGTTTAAACACACCCTCAGTCTAAGCACACCCTCGGTTTAAGCACACCCTCGGTTTAAGCACACCCTCGGATTAAGCACACCCTCAGTTTAAGCAAACCCACAGTTTAAGCACACCCTCAGTTTAAGCACACCCTCGGTTTAAGCACACCCTCAGTTTAAGCACACCCACTGTTTAAGCACACCCTCAGTTTAAACATACCCACAGTTTAAGCACACCCTCAGTTTAAGCACACCCTCGGTTTAAGCACACCCTCAGTTTAAGCACACCCACTGTTTAAGCACACCCTCAGTTTAAACACACCCTCGGTTTAAGCACACCCTCGGTTTAAGCACACCCTTGTTTTAAGCACACCCTCGTTTTAAGCACACCCTCAGTTTAAGCACACCCTCAGTTTAAGCACACCCTCAGTCTAAGCACACCCTCGGTTTAAGCACACCCTCGGTTTAAGCACACCCTCAGTTTAAGCACACCCTCGGTTTAAGCACACCCTCGGTTTAAGCACACCCTCGGTTTAAGAACACCCTCGGTTTAAGAACACCCTCAGTCTAAGCACACCCTCGGTTTAAGCACACCCTCGTTTTAAGCACACCCTCAGTTTAAGCACACCCTCGGTTTAAGCACACCCTCGGTTTAAGCACACCCTCGGTTTAAGAACACCCTCGGTTTAAGCACACCCTCAGTCTAAGCACACCCTCGGTTTAAGCACACCCTCGGTTTAAGCACACCCTCAGTTTAAGCACACCCTCGTTTTAAGCACACCCTCAGTTTAAGCACACCCACTGTTTAAGCACACCCTCAGTTTAAACACACCCTCAGTCTAAGCACACCCTCGGTTTAAGCACACCCTCGTTTTAAGCACACCCTCGTTTTAAGCACACCCTCGTTTTAAGCACACCCTCAGTTTAAGCACACCCACTGTTTAAGCACACCCTCAGTTTAAACACACCCTCAGTCTAAGCACACCCTCGGTTTAAGCACACCCTCGTTTTAAGCACACCCTCGTTTTAAGCACACCCTCGTTTTAAGCACACCCTCAGTTTAAGCACACCCACTGTTTAAGCACACCCTCAGTTTAAACACACCCTCAGTCTAAGCACACCCTCGGTTTAAGCACACCCTCGGTTTAAGCACACCCTCGTTTTAAGCACACCCACTGTTTAAGCACACCCTCAGTTTAAACACACCCTCAGTCTAAGCACACCCTCGGTTTAAGCACACCCTCGGTTTAAGCACACCCTCGGTTTAAGCACACCCTCGTTTTAAGCACACCCTCAGTTTAAGCACACCCACTGTTTAAGCACACCCTCAGTTTAAACACACCCTCAGTCTAAGCATACCATCAGTTTAAACACACCCTCAGTTTAATCACACACTCAGATTAAGCACACCCTCAGTTTAAGCACACCCTTAGTTTAAGCACACCTTCAGTCTAAGCACAACCTCAGTTTAAGCACACCCTCAGTTTAAGCACACCCTCGGTTTAAGCACACCCTCAGTTTAAGAACACCCTCGGTTTAAGCACACCCTCAGTTTAAGCACACCCACTGTTTAAGCACACCCTCAGTCTAAGCACACCCTCAGTTTAAGCACACCCTCAGTCTAAGCACACCCTCGGTTTAAGCACACCCTCGGTTTAAGCACACCCTCGGTTTAAGCACACCCTCAGTTTAAGCACACCCTCGGTTTAAGCACACCCTCGGTTTAAGCACACCCTCGGTTTAAGAACACCCTCGGTTTAAGAACACCCTCAGTTTAAGCACACCCACTGTTTAAGCACACCCTCAGTCTAAGCACACCCTCGGTTTAAGCACACCCTCAGTTTAAGCACACCCTCGGTTTAAGCACACCTTCAGTTTAAGCACACCCTCGGTTTAAGCACACCCTCGGTTTAAGCACACCCTCAGTTTAAGCACACCCACTGTTTAAGCACACCCTCAGTCTAAGCACACCCTCAGTTTAAGCACACCCTCAGTTTAAGCACACCCACTGTTTAAGCACACCCTCAGTTTAAGCACACCCTCAGTCTAAGCACACCCTCGGTTTAAGCACACCCTCGGTTTAAGCACACCCTCATTTTAAGCACACCCACTGTTTAAGCACACCCTCAGTTTAAACACACTCTCAGTCATAGCACACCCTCAGTTTAAACACTCCCACTGTTTAAGCACACCCACTCTTTAAGCAAACCCTCAGTTTAAACACACCCTCAGTCTAAGCAAACCCTCAGTTTAAGCACACCCTCAGTTTAAACACACCCACTGTT
Organism: Bombina bombina; assembly: GCF_027579735.1. Taxonomy (NCBI): domain Eukaryota; kingdom Metazoa; phylum Chordata; class Amphibia; order Anura; family Bombinatoridae; genus Bombina; species Bombina bombina. The sequence goes on along the minus strand of NC_069509.1, from coordinate 18,386,958 downwards.
TAAGCACACCCTCAGTTTAAACACAACCTCAGTCTAAGCACACCCTCAGTTTAAGCACACCCTCAGTTTAAGCACACCCTTAGTTTAAGCACACCCTCAGATTAAGTACACCCTCAGTTTAAGCATATCCACAGTTTAAGCACATCCACAGTTTAAGCACACCCTCAGTCTAAACACACCCTCAGTCTAAGCACACCCTCAGTTTAAGCACACCCTCAGTGTGAGCACACCCTCAGTTTAAGCACATTATCAGTCTAAGCACACCCTAAGTCGAAGCACAACCTCAGTCTAAGCATACCATCAGTTTAAACACACCCTCAGTTTAATCACACACTCAGATTAAGCACACCCTTAGTCTAAGCACACCCTCAGTTTAAGCACACCCTCAGTTTAAGCACACCCTCGGTTTAAGCACACCCTCGGTTTAAGCACACCCTCGGTTTAAGCACACCCACTGTTTAAGCACACCCTCAGTTTAAACACACCCTCAGTCTAAGCACACCCTCGGTTTAAGCACACCCTCAGTTTAAGCACACCCTCGGTTTAAGCACACCCTCAGTTTAAGCACACCCACTGTTTAAGCACACCCTCAGTCTAAGCACACCCTCAGTTTAAGCACACCCACTGTTTAAATACACCCTCAGTTTAAACACACCCTCAGTCTAAGCACACCCTCGGTTTAAGCACACCCTCGGTTTAAGCACACCCTCGGATTAAGCACACCCTCAGTTTAAGCAAACCCACAGTTTAAGCACACCCTCAGTTTAAGCACACCCTCGGTTTAAGCACACCCTCAGTTTAAGCACACCCACTGTTTAAGCACACCCTCAGTTTAAACACACCCTCAGTTTAAGCACACCCTCGGTTTAAGCACACCCTCGTTTTAAGCACACCCTCGTTTTAAGCACACCCTCAGTTTAAGCACACCCACTGTTTAAGCACACCCTCAGTTTAAACACACCCTCAGTCTAAGCACACCCTCGGTTTAAGCACACCCTCGTTTTAAGCACACCCTCGTTTTAAGCACACCCTCGTTTTAAGCACACCCTCAGTTTAAGCACACCCACTGTTTAAGCACACCCTCAGTTTAAACACACCCTCAGTCTAAGCACACCCTCGGTTTAAGCACACCCTCGTTTTAAGCACACCCTCGTTTTAAGCACACCCTCGGTTTAAGCACACCCTCAGTTTAAGCACACCCACTGTTTAAGCACACCCTCAGTTTAAACACACCCTCAGTCTAAGCACACCCTCGGTTTAAGCACACCCTCGTTTTAAGCACACCCTCGTTTTAAGCACACCCTCGTTTTAAGCACACCCTCAGTTTAAGCACACCCACTGTTTAAGCACACCCTCAGTTTAAACACACCCTCAGTCTAAGCACACCCTCGGTTTAAGCACACCCTCGGTTTAAGCACACCCTCGTTTTAAGCACACCCACTGTTTAAGCACACCCTCAGTTTAAACACACCCTCAGTCTAAGCACACCCTCGGTTTAAGCACACCCTCGGTTTAAGCACACCCTCGTTTTAAGCACACCCTCAGTTTAAGCACACCCACTGTTTAAGCACACCCTCAGTTTAAACACACCCTCAGTCTAAGCACACCCTCGGTTTAAGCACACCCTCGGTTTAAGCACACCCTCAGTTTAAGCACACCCACTGTTTAAGCACACCCTCAGTTTAAACACACCCTCAGTCTAAGCACACCCTCGGTTTAAGCACACCCTCGGTTTAAGCACACCCTCGTTTTAAGCACACCCTCGTTTTAAGCACACCCTCGTTTTAAGCACACCCTCAGTTTAAGCACACCCACTGTTTAAGCACACCCTCAGTTTAAACACACCCTCGGTTTAAGCACACCCTCGGTTTAAGCACACCCTCGGTTTAAGCACACCCACTGTTTAAGCACACCCTCAGTTTAAACACACCCTCAGTCTAAGCACACCCACTGTTTAAGCACACCCTCAGTTTAAACACACCCTCAGTCTAAGCACACCCTCGGTTTAAGCACACCCTCCGTTTAAGCACACCCTCGGTTTAAGCACACCCTCGGTTTAAGCACACCCTCGTTTTAAGCACACCCACTGTTTAAACACACCCTCAGTCTAAGCACACCCTCGGTTTAAGCACACCCTTGGTTTAAGCACACCCTCAGTTTAAGCACACCCTCAGTTTAAGCACACCCTCAGTTTAAGCACACCTTCAGTTTAAGCACACCCACTGTTTAAGCACACCCTCAGTCTAAGCACACCCTCAGTTTAAGCACACCCACTGTTTAAGCACACCCTCAGTTTAAACACACCCTCAGTCTAAGCACACCCTCGGTTTAAGCACACCCTCGGTTTAAGCACACCCTCAGTTTAAAAACACCCTCAGTCTAAGCACACCCTCGGTTTAAGCACACCCTCAGTTTAAACAAATCCTCAGTTTAAGCAAACCCTCAGTCTAAGCATATCGTCAGTTTAAGCACAACCTCAGTCTAAGCACAACCTCAGTCTAAGCATACCGTCAGTCTAAGCACACATTCAGTCTAAGCACACCCTCAGTTTAAGCACACCCTCAGTTTAAACACAACCTCAGTTTAAGCACACCCTCAGTCTAAGCACACACTCAGATTAAGCACACCTTCAGTTTAAATACACCCTCAGTCTAAGCACACCCTCAGTCTAAGCACACCCTCAGTTTAAGCACACCCTTAGTCTAAGCACACACTCAGATTAAGCACACCCTCAGTTTAAGCACACCCTCATCTTAAGCACACCCTCAGCCTAAGCACACCCTCAGCCTAAGCACACCCTCAGTCTAAGCATACAGTCAGTCTAAGCACACCCTCAGTCTAAGCACACCCTCATTTTAAGCACACCCACAGTTTAAGCACACCCTCAGTTTAAACACACTCTCAGTCATAGCACACCCTCAGTTTAAACACACCCTCAGTTTAAGCACACCCACTGTTTAAGCAAACCCTCAGTTTAAACACACCCTCAGTCTAAGCAAACCCTCAGTTTAAGCACACCCTCAGTTTAAACACACCCTCAGTCTAAGCACACCCTCAGTTTAAGCACACCCTCAGTTTAAACACACCCACTGTTTAAGCAAACCCTCAGTTTAAACACAACCTCAGTCTAAGCACACCCTCAGTTTAAGTACACCCTCAGTTTAAGCACACCCTCAGTTTAAGCACACCATCAGTCTAAGCACACCCTCAGTTTAAGCACACCCTTAGTCTAAGCACACACTCAGATTACGCACACCCTCAGTTTAAGCACACCCTCAGTCTAAGCGCACCCTCAGTTTAAGCACACCCTAAATTTAAGCACACCCTCAGTCTAAGCACACCCTCAGATTAAGCACACCCTAAGTTTAAGCACACCCTAAGTCTAAGCATACCATCAGTTTAAGCACACCCTCAGTCTAAGCATACCATTAGTCTAAGCACACCCTCAGTTTAAGCACACCATCAGTCTAAGCACACCCTCAGTCTAAACGCACCCTCAGTCTAAGCACAACCTCAGTCTAAGCATACCATCAGTTTAAGCACACCCTCAGTCTAAGCATACCATCAGTCTAAGCATACCCTCAGTCTAAGCATACCGTCAGTTTAAGCACACCCTAAGTCTAAGCACACCCTCAGTTTAAGCACACCCTCAATCTAAGGAAACCCTCAGTTTAAGCACACCCTCAGTCTAAGCACAACCTCAGTCTAAGCATACCGTCAGTTTAAGCACACCCTCAGTCTAAGCACATCCTCAGTTTAAGCACACCCTCAGTCTAAGCACAACCTCAGTTTAAGCAAATCCTCAGTTTAAGCACACCCTCAGTTTAAGCACACCCTCAGTTTAAGCAAATCCTCAGTTTCAGCATATCCTCAATTTAAGCACACCCTCAGTTTAAGCACACCCTCAGTCTAAGCACACCCTCAGTTTAAACAAATCCTCAGTTTAAGCAAACCCTCAGTCTAAGCATATCGTCAGTTTAAGCACAACCTCAGTCTAAGCACAACCTCAGTCTAAGCACACCGTCAGTCTAAGCACACATTCAGTCTAAGCACACCCTCAGTTTAAGCACACCCTCAGTTTAAGCACACCCTCAGTTTAAACACACCCTCAGTTTAAGCACACCCTCAGTCTAAGCACACACTCAGATTAAGCACACCTTCAGTTTAAATACACCCTCAGTTTAAGCACACCCTCAGTCTAAGCACACCCTCAGTTTAAGCACACCCTTAGTCTAAGCACACACTCAGATTAAGCACACCCTTAGTTTAAGCACACCCTCAGTTTAAGCACACCCACAGCCTAAGCACACCCTCAGCCTAAGCACACCCTCAGTCTAAGCATACAGTCAGTCTAAGCACACCCTCAGTCTAAGCACACTCTCAGTTTAAGCACACCCTCAGTCTAAGCACACCCTCAGATTAAGCACACCCTCAGATTAAGCACACCCTCAGTCTAAGCACACCCTCAGTTTAAGCACACCCTCAGTCTAAGCACACCCTCAGTTTAAGCACACCCTTAGTCTAAGCACACCCTCAGTCGAAGCACACCCTCAGTTTAGGCACACCGTCAGTTTAAGCACACCCTCAGTTTAGGCACACCGTCAGTTTAAGCACACCCTCAGTCTAAGCACACCCTCAGGCTAAGCATACTGTCAGTTTAAGCACACCCTCAGTTTAAACACATCCTCAGTCTAAGGAAATCCTCAGTTTAAGCACACCCTCAGTCTAAGCACACCCTCAGTTTAAGCACAACCTCAGTCTAAGCACACCCTCAGTCTAAGCATACCGTCAGTCTAAGCACACCTTCAGTTTAAGCATACCATCAGTCTAAGCACACCCTCAGTCGAAGCACACCCTCAGTCTAAGCACACCCTCAGTCTAAGCACACCCTCAGTTTAGGCACACCGTCAGTTTAAGCACACCCTCAGTCTAAGCACACCCTCAGTCTAAGGAACCCCTCAGTTTAAGCACACCCTCAGTTTAAGCACACCCTCAGTCTAAGCACACCCTCAGTCTAAGCATACCTCAAGTCTAAGCACACCCTCAGTCTAAGCATACCGTCAGTTTAAGCACACCCTAAGTCTAAGCATACCGTCAGTTTAAGCACACCCTCAGTTTAAGCATACCATCAGTCTAAGAACAACCTCAGTCGAAGCACACCCTCAGTCTAAGCACACCCTCAGTTTAGGCACACCGTCAGTTTAAGCACACCCTCAGTCTAAGCATACTGTCAATTTAAGCACACCCTCAGTTTAAGCATACTGTCAATTTAAGCACACCCTCAGTCTAAGCATACTGTCAATTTAAGCACACCCTCAGTTTAAGCACCACACCCTCAGTCTAAGCAAACCCTCAGTTTAAGCACACCCTCAGTTTAAGCACACATTTGACAAGGACTTTATATTTAAAAGGGAGCTTGTGGGGAATTCTTGCATCTAATATTCATGTTTCCTTGTTTCTTGCCTTCTATGTTTATTTTCTTTTTTCTCCCTTTTAATACCAATCCTTTTTAACACTTTCTTTCTGCCTATTCACTCATTTCTTCTTTTACTCTACACTACTCCTCACAATGGGCCATTTACCCACCAGTGATAGCTACTTTGGAGTCCTGGGGTTTCTGTAGTAGCATTATTACGACCGCTGCTGCTTAACCTGTCCACCACCTAAAAATTGTCGGATTGATATCATCTCGATCTGATTGACAGACTCTGCTAGTGGCCGACTGGGCATCATTGAACAGATCACGGAGCAGGGAGTAGGATTGCACACACATACAATACTTCTGCAATGTTAAATGTGGACAGCATATGTTGTCCACTTGCAGCAAGGTCATGATTTGCTACCGCGCAATATTGTTTCCATTCACCCGTTCACATAAACTTGCACTTTTTCTCATCTCATCATCTCCTCTGACCTACTACAGGTACAAAACTCTTTATCCAAACTTCTAGAGACTGGAAAATGTTTGGATTTTGGAATATTTGTATATTTGCACATGTGAAATGGGACAGTTTGGAGAGGGGTTGAGATCAAGTGTAAACAACAACACCTAATTTCATTTAGGCAATATTTACGTTTCATCATACAGCTTATAAATGCAACTAAAGGTAGTTTATATCATATTTTTGACTTTGTATACATAATACCCACACTAAGATAGTACAGTACTGTAATCAGAGAGGCAATACACGTGTATACATAGAACCCTCAGTAAGATAGTACAGTAGTGTAATCAGAGAGGCAATACACGTGTATACATAGTACCCTCAGTAAGATAGTACAGTACTGTAATCAATGAGGCAATAGACGTGTATACATAGTACCCTCAGTAAGATAGTACAGTAGTGTAATCAGAGATGCAATACACGTGTATACACAGTACCCTCAGTAAGATAGTACAGTAGTGTAATCAGAGAGGCAATACACGTGTATACATAGTACCCTCAGTAAGATAGTACAGTACTGTAATCAATGAGGCAATAGACGTGTATACATAGTACCCTCAGTAAGATAGTACAGAACTGTAATCAGAGAGGCAATAGATGTGTAAACATAGTACCCTCAGTAAGATAGTACAGTACTGTAATCAGAGAGGCAATACACGTGTATACATAGTACCCTCAGTAACATAGCACAGTACTGTAATCAGAGAGGCAATAGACCTGTATACATAGTACCCTCAGTAAGATAGTACAGTAGTGTAATCAGAGAGGCAATAGACCTGTATACATAGTACCCTCAGTAAGATAGTACAGTACTGTAATCAGAGAGGCAACAGACATGTATACATAGTACCCTCAGTAAGATAGCACAGTACTGTAATCAGAGAGGCAATAGACGTGTATACATAGTACCCTCAGTAAGATAGTACAGTACTGTAATCAGAGAGGCAATACACGTGTATACATAGTACCCTCAGTAAGATAGTACAGTACTGTAATCAGAGAGGCAACAGACATGTATACATAGTACCCTCAGTAAGATTGTACAGTACTGTAATCAGAGAGGCAATACACGTGTATACATAGTACCCTCAGTAAGATAGTACAGTACTGTAATCAGAGAGGCAATACACGTGTATACATAGTACCCTCAGTAAGATAGTACAGTAGTGTAATCAGAGATGCAATACACGTGTATACACAGTACCCTCAGTAAGATTGTACAGTACTGTAATCAGAGAGGCAATACACGTGTATACATAGTACCCTCAGTAAGATAGTACAGTACTGTAATCAGAGAGGCAATACACGTGTATACACAGTACCCTCAGTAAGATTGTACAGTACTGTAATCAGAGAAGCAATAGACGTGTAAACATAGTACCCTCAGTAAGATAGTACAGTAGTGTTATCAGAGAGGCAATACACGTGTATACATAGTAACCTCAGTAAGATAGTACAGTAGTGTAATCAGAGAGGCAATAGACCTGTATATATAGTACCCTCAGTAAGATAGTACAGTACTGTATTCAGAGAGGCAATAGACGTGTATACATAGTACCCTCAGTAAGATAGTACAGAACTGTAATCAGAGAGGCAATAGACGTGTATACATAGTACCTTCAGTAAGATAGTACAGTAGTGTAATCAGAGAGGCAATAGACGTGTATACATAGTACCTTCAGTAAGATAGTACAGTAGTGTAATCAGAGAGGCAATAGACATGTATACATAGTACCCTCAGTAAGATTGTACAGTAGTGTAATCAGAGAGGCAATAGACGTGTATACATAGTACCCTCAGTAAGATAGTACAGTAGTGTAATCAGAGATGCAATACACGTGTATACACAGTACCCTCAGTAAGATTGTACAGTACTGTAATCAGAGAGGCAATACACGTGTATACATAGTACCCTCAGTAAGATAGTACAGTACTGTAATCAGAGAGGCAATACACGTGTATACACAGTACCCTCAGTAAGATTGTACAGTACTGTAATCAGAGAAGCAATAGACGTGTAAACATAGTACCCTCAGTAAGATAGTACAGTAGTGTTATCAGAGAGGCAATACACGTGTATACATAGTAACCTCAGTAAGATAGTACAGTAGTGTAATCAGAGAGGCAATAGACCTGTATATATAGTACCCTCAGTAAGATAGTACAGTACTGTATTCAGAGAGGCAATAGACGTGTATACATAGTACCCTCAGTAAGATAGTACAGTAGTGTAATCAGAGAGGCAATAGACGTGTATACATAGTACCTTCAGTAAGATAGTACAGTAGTGTAATCAGAGAGGCAATAGACGTGTATACATAGTACCTTCAGTAAGATAGTACAGTAGTGTAATCAGAGAGGCAATAGACATGTATACATAGTACCCTCAGTAAGATTGTACAGTAGTGTAATCAGAGAGGCAATAGACGTGTATACATAGTACCCTCAGTAAGATAGTACAGTAGTGTAATCAGAGAGGCAATAAACGTGTATACATAGTACCCTCAGTAAGATAGCACAGTACTGTAATCAGTGAGGAAATAAATGTGTATACATAGTACCCTCAGTAAGATAGTACAGTAGTGTAATCAGAGAGGCAATACACGTGTATTCATAGTACCCTCAGTAAGATGGTACAGTAGTGTAATCAGAGAGGCAATACACGTGTATACATAGTACCCTCAGTAAGATAGTACAGCACTGTAATCAGAGAGGCAATAGACGTGTATACATAGTAACCTCAGTAAGATAGTACAGTACTGTAATCAGAGAGGCAATAGACCTGTATACATAGTCCCGTCAGTAAGATAGTACAGTAGTGTAATCAGAGAGGCAATAGACGTGTATACATAGTACCCTCAGTAAGATAGTACAGTAGTGTAATCAGAGAGGCAATACACCTGTATACATAGTACCCTCAGTAAGATAGTACAGTAGTGTAATCAGAGAGGCAATACACCTGTATACATAGTACCCTCAGTAAGATTGTACAGTACTGTAATCAGAGAGGCAATAAACGTGTATACATAGTACCCTCAGTAACATAGCACAGTACTGTAATCAGAGAGGCAATACACCTGTATACATAGTACCCTCAGTAAGATAGTACAGTAGTGTAATCAGAGAGGCAATAGACGTGTATACATAGAACCTTTAGTAAGATAGTACAGTAGTGTAATCACAGAGGCAATACACCTGTATACATAGTACCCTCAGTAAGATAGTACAGTAGTGTAATCAGAGAGGCAATAGATCTGTATACATAGTACCCTCAGTAAGATTGTACAGTACTGTAATCAGAGAGGCAATAAACGTGTATACATAGTACCCTCAGTAACATAGCACAGTACTGTAATCAGAGAGGCAATACACCTGTATACATAGTACCCTCAGTAAGATAGTACAGTAGTGTAATCAGAGAGGCAATAGATCTGTATACATAGTACCCTCAGTAAGATAGTACAGTAGTGTAATCAGAGAGGCAATAGACGTGTATACATAGTACCCTCAGTAAGATAGTACAGTAGTGTAATCAGAGAGGCAATAGACGTGTATACATAGTACCCTCAGTAAGATACTACAGTACTGTAATCAGAGAGGCAATAAACGTGTATACATAGTACCCTCAGTAAGATAGCACAGTACTGTAATCAGTGAGGAAATAAATGTGTATACATAGTACCCTCAGTAAGATAGTACAGTAGTGTAATCAGAGAGGCAATACACGTGTATTCATAGTACCCTCAGTAAGATGGTACAGTAGTGTAATCAGAGAGGCAATACACGTGTATACATAGTACCCTCAGTAAGATAGTACAGTAGTGTAATCAGAGAGGCAATAGACGTGTATACATAGTAACCTCAGTAAGATAGTACAGTACTGTAATCAGAGAGGCAATAGACCTGTATACATAGTACCCTCAGTAAGATAGTACAGTAGTGTAATCAGAGAGGCAATAGACGTGTATACATAGTACCCTCAGTAAGATAGTACAGTAGTGTAATCAGAGAGGCAATACACCTGTATACATAGTACCCTCAGTAAGATAGTACAGTAGTGTAATCAGAGAGGCAATAGACGTGTATACATAGTACCCTCAGTAAGATAGTACAGTAGTGTAATCAGAGAGGCAATACACCTGTATACATAGTACCCTCAGTAAGATTGTACAGTACTGTAATCAGAGAGGCAATAAACGTGTATACATAGTACCCTCAGTAACATAGCACAGTACTGTAATCAGAGAGGCAATACACCTGTATACATAGTACCCTCAGTAAGATAGTACAGTAGTGTAATCAGAGAGGCAATAGACGTGTATACATAGTAACCTCAGTAAGATAGTACAGTACTGTAATCAGAGAGGCAATAGACCTGTATACATAGTACCCTCAGTAAGATAGTACAGTAGTGTAATCAGAGAGGCAATAGACGTGTATACATAGTACCCTCAGTAAGATAGTACAGTAGTGTAATCAGAGAGGCAATACACCTGTATACATAGTACCCTCAGTAAGATAGTACAGTAGTGTAATCAGAGAGGCAATACACCTGTATACATAGTACCCTCAGTAAGATTGTACAGTACTGTAATCAGAGAGGCAATAAACGTGTATACATAGTACCCTCAGTAACATAGCACAGTACTGTAATCAGAGAGGCAATACACCTGTATACATAGTACCCTCAGTAAGATAGTACAGTAGTGTAATCAGAGAGGCAATAGACGTGTATACATAGAACCTTTAGTAAGATAGTACAGTAGTGTAATCACAGAGGCAATACACCTGTATACATAGTACCCTCAGTAAGATAGTACAGTAGTGTAATCAGAGAGGCAATAGATCTGTATACATAGTACCCTCAGTAAGATTGTACAGTACTGTAATCAGAGAGGCAATAAACGTGTATACATAGTACCCTCAGTAACATTGCACAGTACTGTAATCAGAGAGGCAATACACCTGTATACATAGTACCCTCAGTAAGATAGTACAGTAGTGTAATCAGAGAGGCAATAGATCTGTATACATAGTACCCTCAGTAAGATAGTACAGTAGTGTAATCAGAGAGGCAATAGACGTGTATACATAGTACCCTCAGTAAGATAGTACAGTAGTGTAATCAGAGAGGCAATAGACCTGTATACATAGTACCCTCAGTAAGATACTACAGTACTGTAATCAGAGAGGCAATAAACGTGTATACATAGTACCCTCAGTAAGATAGCACAGTACTGTAATCAGTGAGGAAATAAATGTGTATACATAGTACCCTCAGTAAGATAGTACAGTAGTGTAATCAGAGAGGCAATACACGTGTATTCATAGTACCCTCAGTAAGATGGTACAGTAGTGTAATCAGAGAGGCAATACACGTGTATACATAGTACCCTCAGTAAGATAGTACAGTAGTGTAATCAGAGAGGCAATAGACGTGTATACATAGTAACCTCAGTAAGATAGTACAGTACTGTAATCAGAGAGGCAATAGACCTGTATACATAGTACCCTCAGTAAGATAGTACAGTAGTGTAATCAGAGAGGCAATAGACGTGTATACATAGTACCCTCAGTAAGATAGTACAGTAGTGTAATCAGAGAGGCAATACACCTGTATACATAGTACCCTCAGTAAGATAGTACAGTAGTGTAATCAGAGAGGCAATACACCTGTATACATAGTACCCTCAGTAAGATTGTACAGTACTGTAATCAGAGAGGCAATAAACGTGTATACATAGTACCCTCAGTAACATAGCACAGTACTGTAATCAGAGAGGCAATACAAGTGTATACATAGTATCCTCAGTAAGATAGTACAGTAGTGTAATCAGAGAGGCAATAGACGTGTATACATAGTACCCTCAGTAAGATAGTACAGTAGTGTAATCAGAGAGGCAATAGACGTGTATACATAGTACCCTCAGTAAGATAGTACAGTAGTGTAATCAGAGAGGCAATAGATCTGTATACATAGTACCCTCAGTAAGATTGTACAGTACTGTAATCAGATAGGCAATAAACATGTATACATAGTACCCTCAGTAACATAGCACAGTACTGTAATCAGAGAGGCAATACACCTGTATACATAGTACCCTCAGTAAGATAGTACAGTAGTGTAATCAGAGAGGCAATAGATCTGTATACATAGTACCCTCAGTAAGATAGTACAGTAGTGTAATCAGAGAGGCAATAGACGTGTATACACAGTACCCTCAGTAAGATTGTACAGTAGTGTAATCAGAGAGGCAATAGACCAGTATACATAGTACCCTCAGTAAGATAGTACAGTAGTGTAATCAGAGAGGCAATAGACGTGTATACACAGTACCCTCAGTAAGATTGTACAGTAGTGTAATCAGAGAGGCAATAGACCAGTATACATAGTACCCTCAGTAAGATAGTACAGTAGTGTAATCAGAGAGGCAATAGATCTGTATACATAGTACCCTCAGTAAGATAGTACAGTACTGTAATCAGAGAGGCAATAGACGTGCATACATAGTACCCTCAGTAAGATAGTACAGTACTGTAATCAGAGAGGCAATGTTTGTAGTTTTAAATAAATATAGACTGTTATTTGCAATTTAGAACAAAACAAACAAATAAAAGACGGAAGCAGAGAAGATTGTGGTCATTTTTAATAATTTTATTTAAAAATGTTAATGAAAAAGTCTGGATTTTGGAATTTGTAGCTGTACTCAAAGGGGTAGATTTATGAAATGTTGGACGAACTTGATTCGCTGTGGGGATCATGTCAGCCTGACATTGCTAAATGCCAACAGGATACGCTGTCAGCATTTATCATTGCACAAGCATTTCTGGTGAAATGCTTGTGCAATGCCGCCCCCTGCACATTTGCAACCAATCAGCTGCTATCAGGGGGTGTCAATCATCCAGATCATATCTGATCGGAATGATTGCTGTCCGCCATCCCAGAGGTGGTGAATGAGTTAAGGAGCGGCGATCTTACGACCGCTGCTTCTTAGCTTTTGTTTCGAAACAGCTGCATCTGCAGCAAAATAAATCTACCCCTAACTCTTCTTTTCATTCCACTGGCTCTGTCATTCCCTGTATCACTCATATTTACTCCCTCTCTCTTCCCTCTCTCACTCCCTCTCTCTTCTACTGACATCACCCTCTCATAATCCCTATCATACTTCTTAAAGTGATGGTAAACTCTCCCCTATGTAAACACAGATCCGGGGTGTTAGTGATATTTAAATGGAGTGTAATCCATCAGTTGTAATGAGGATGCACTAAAACTTACTATTAAATATAGATATGAAATTCAAATACCCTGCACTCCATCACCCACTGCAAAATCAATTTTTCTGTGAGCTAGCGATCTGAATTGTTGTCCAATCAGCACTCTCCCCCTTTGGTTGCCTTTTTATTTAGCTAAAGCCCTGATTGGAGAACAATTCAGACCGTTAGTTCACAGGAAAAAATAACTTTTGAAGTGGGCAGCGGAGTGCGGGGTATTTGCATTTCATATCTATAGTAAAAATGTAAGTTGTAGAGCATCTTCATTACTTCATATGAATTAAACGCCATATAAAATATCACTAATATTCCAGATCTGTTTTTTTTAAAAGGGAAAAGTTTTCCATCACTGTAAAAAAGTGTCTGTATTTATATTACAGTCTGTATGTAATGTAGTGTGTTCTAAGCACACGTTTTATATGATATCATTTATCTTTATTTTATTCAAAATAAACATTAAGGGGCCCATTTATCAAGCTCTGGATGGAGCTTGAGGGTCCGTGTTTCTGGCGAGCCTTCAGACTCGCCAGAAACAGCAGTTATTAAGCAGCGGTGTAAAGGCCGCTGCTCCATAACCCTGTCCGCCTGCTCTGAGCAGGCGGACAGACATCGCAGAAAATCAACCCGATTGAGTACGATCGGGTTTATTGACACCTCCCTGCTGGTGGCCGATTGGCCGCGAATCTGCAGGGGGCGGCGTTGCACCAGCAGCTCACAAGAGCTGCTGGTGCAATGCTGAATACGAAAAGCGTATTGCTCTCCGCATTCAGCGAGGTCTGGTGGACTTGATCCGCACTGTCGGATCAGGTCCGCCAATCCTTTGATAAATATCCTCTATCATTTCTATAAAATACTATATTTATCTTTAGACATATCATTTAAACAAATTGTATAGATGTAGAAATCATAAATATTTCTTCTGTAATTTCACATATAAATAAAAAAGTGTTCCTTTTAAACTGAAATAAACAAATTGAAAAAAATAAATAAAAGTTCAGTCCAAAAACATCTCCTCAGCAGGGCCATCACACTCAGTTGTAAGGGATCCAACACAGCCTTTGTTTGTAGTCGGGTACTGATGCCTGATAGTTCTTACAACACAAGAAGGTATTGGTCGACAATTTTTTGGTCCTATGTAACCACCGTATAACCACAAGGTAAATGCTCGGTATGCGATCCTCCGATAGTCTCTAAAATGGAAAGAAATACAGAAATGATGACTTTTACTGATTTGTAGAAGTGTGCATTTGGTTTTGTCCCAATTCCAAGAAATGAATATACAAACAAAGGCATCCCGAAATTTAAAGAAAATGAATAAATACTGATGAAATTCACCAGTATTCATTATTTTCCTTTAAATTGTTAAAATACTTATCTTTAGCAAACTGAAGAACCGCGATAACAAGATCCTCATCTACAAAGCCGTGATAATAGGAGGCGTAGCGCAGCGGCTCCCAGGAGCGGCCGTGCTAAGCTTCCTATTAGTGTGGCCGGGGATCTGCAAAGATGTAACTGTTCTAAGAATATTCAGTATTCGTTTAGTTTAAAGTGAAACAAATTCCAAATAGTGCAGTAAACAAATATTTAGGTAAACTAATTTCCTCGAAAAGTTTTTCCGAAAAAAATTGGTCAAACCAAATTTATCACAGCTGCACATGTCTACTGATGTGTGTACAATGCTTAAATAAATGTATTTCATTATAAGTAATCAATGTAATTATATTGTTTAAAATACCCTTTATAATAACACTATACCAACAACAGTTAAAAAAAGAAATAAAACATCTAACATACAGCTAGATTAAAAGTTTTGCATTCATATTTTAACGCTGAAAAAATGGCCATTTCAGCGTTAAAACAGCACCGCAGTCATTACGAGGTATAGCTGTACAGCAAGCCTTACAGGGGTCGATTTATGAAGCAGCGGATGCTGCTTCCGACCCACTCCGCTTCAGATCCGCCTGAAGCAGAAGTTAAGAAGCAGTGGTCCTAAGACCACTGCCCCTTTAATCGTTCACCACCTCTGAGATGGCAGACAGCAATCAGCCCGATCGTATCTGATCAGGTTGATTGACACCCCCTGCTAGCGGCCGATTGGCTGCAAATCTGCAGGGGGCAGCATTGCTCCAGCAGTTCACCAGAACTGCTGGTGCAATGACAAATGCCGACAGCATATGATGTCGGCATTTATCGATGTGCGAAGGACATGATACGATACAGCGTATCATGTCCGTCCGCAGCTTAATAAATTGACCCCTTAGCCTGTAATACAACGTCAGTCCCGCACTCGTAAAAATGACGATTTTACATGGGACTTCCATAGGGCTGCCATTACAAGTTTTCCAGTGAGGCTAAAAAGCTTGCATTCAAGCCTATACCGACAAGATCCGTTTCGCAATCTGAGAGTAGTTATGAGTTTTACGCTACAAAACTGTTACATCAAACTCATAACTAAAGTGTTACAAAGTACACTAACACACATAAACTACCTATTAACCCCGAAACCGAGGCCCCCACATCACAAACACTATTTACATATTATTAACAGTATACAAACCCCCCCCCAAACCCACAAAATAAAAATAAAGTAAAACCTAATCTATCGATTGCCCTGAAAAGGGCATTTGTATAGGCATTGCCCTTAAAAGGGCATTTAGCTCTTTTTCCTGCCCTTAAAAGGGCACTCGGCTCTTTTGTGAAATGCCCAAGCTCTAATCTAAAAATAAAAACCCACCCCAAAACGAAAAAAAAAAAAATACATTACAGACAATAACAAACAAATTATCAAAAATAATAAAAATAATGGACTTTAGGGCAATGCCCTACAAATGGCCCTTTTAAGGGCCCTTGGTAGTTTATTCTAGATTAGCCTTTTTTATTTTGCAGTGTTTTTTTTTAGGGTATTAGAATAGGAATAATTTTTATTATTTTGTATAATTTAATTTGTTATTTTTTGTAATGGTAGTTTTTTTCATTTTTAGTAATTATAGTGTTTTTTATTTTTTGTAATGTTAGGTTTTTATTTTTGTAATGTAAGGTTTTAGTGTAAGGCAGCTTAGGTTTTATTTCACAGGTAACTTTGTATTTATTTTAACTAGGTAGTTATTAAATAGTTAATAACTATTTACTAACTAGTCTACCTAGCTACAATAAATACAAACTTACCTGTAAAATAAAAATAAACCCTAAGCTAGCTACAATGTAACTATTAGTAATATTGTAGCTAGCTTAGGTTTTATTTCACAGGTAAGTATTTAGTTTTAAATAGGAATTATTTAGGTAATAATTCTAAGTTTAATTTAGCTCTATTTTAATTATGTTAAAGTTAAAGTGTTACAGTTAGGTTTAGGGTTAGGGTTATGTTAGGGTTACATTAGGGTTAGGTTTAGGGGTTAATATAGTTAATTTAGGTTGTTGCGATGTGGGGGGCCGGCGGTTTAGGGGTTAATAGATTTATTTAGTGGTAGTGATGTGGGAGGCCAGAGGTTTAGGGGTTAATAACTTTATTTAGTGGCAGCGATGTCGGGGAGCGGCGGAAAAGGGGTTAATAGATTTATTATAGTGTGGGCGATATTGGGGTACGAGGGAATAGGGGTTAATACCTTTAGTATAGTGGCGGCAACATCGGGAGCGGCAGATTAGGGTTTAATAGTTTTATTTAGGTGGCAACGATATCGGGAGCGGCCGATTAAGGGTTAATAACATTATGTAGGTGTCGCGATGTCGGGGGCAGCAGATTAGGGGTGTTTAGACGTGGGGTTTATGTTAGGGTGTTAGGTTTAAACATAACTTTTTTCCCCCATAGACATCAATGGAGATGCGTTACAGAGCTTTTTATTCCGCGATCACAGGTGTTAGGTTTTTTTTTTTTTTTAGCCTGCTCTCCCCATTGATGTCTATGGGGAAAGCGTGCACGAGCACGTCAAAACAGCGCTTATATTTTGTGCGGTATGGAGCTTAAAAGCTCCATATCGCACACACAAGCTGGCTGTTTGAAAACTTGTAATGGCTGCGCTACAGGGGGTTAAATGGTTAAATGCGTTCGTTAAATTCCCTATAGCGCGCATAACTCATAATCTATCTGATAATTAATATTATAATACAGTAAATTAAAAAAACATAGCATTACAATTCTAAGAATATATATATATGTGCATCTCATTATATAAATATGCATCTCATATATATATATATATATATATATATATATATATAGTAAAGGAGAACTGGATCCAACGGACGGCCTCCGTTGTTAGATGCGATCCAAGAACAGCCGGCACACAGGAAATTTTTCAAACTCCGATTTATTCACAAAGAAGAGAAACCAGACGTTTCGGCTCTATCGTGAGCCTAGTCACTATGGACGTGGTAAGTTTATATACCGTGATCCCCCATGCTCATGGCATTGACATGGTAAAACGTATTCTAATAGACAACCACATGTACACGGGCCCTCCTATTGAATTTATTTTACATCTGCTGGAGTTCTGTCTGGAGAAAAACTACTTTCGCTTTGAGGACAAATATTTCCTACAGACCATGGGCACAGCGATGGGGTCGAATATGGCCCCATCCTATGCCAACATTTACATGGCGATGTATGAGGATGATCATGTGTTCTCCAGACGGAACCCCATCAGATTGTACAGACGGTACATAGATGATGTCTTTCTGGTGTGGAATGGCACATCAGAGAGTCTTGTTGAATGGGTTAGTGACTTGAATTCTCTTGACTCAACCATCAGATTCAAGCTGGAACACAGCAGGGATAAAATCCATTTTTTGGATTTGGAAATTTCCAAGGTCAGAACCATGAGGGGCTACAGATTAGAAACCACTTTGTTTAAGAAACCGACCGACAAAAATTCCATTCTCCACTATCATAGCTTTCACCCTAAATTCCAAAAAGAAGGTGTCAGTTCCTCTCAACTCCTGCGGGTGGTCCGTAACAACACGGATGACTCCCGTAAGGAAAAACAGTTGATTGAAATGTCTGAAAAATTCCTGGAGAGGGGCTACCCACCAACGCTGATAGAACAACAATGCTGTAAGGCACTGGATTTGACTCAGGACTTGGCCACCACCAAAAGAGTTAGGCGTGAACAACCTAAACGACTGAATTTTATAACTACCTACACCCCAGGATCGAGGCTTACGCAGGAGGTGATTAATAAGAATTGGCTTATGTTGTCCAAGGACACAAGCCTTCCCTTCAAGGATATGCCGGAACCAAGGGTGGTGTATAAACGAGCAAGTAATCTGAGGGACCTGCTGGTGCTAAGCGACCCTACACACTGCTATGAAAAACAGATGTGGTTGAACAGAGGAAAACCGGGTTGCTACAAATGTGGCAGTTGTGTCACATGCAATAATCTCCTAGCAGGGACCACCTTCCAACATCCTCACAACAACAAGAGGTATAAAATTAAATATAGACTCACCTGCTCCACGGACTTTGTGATTTACGCTATCATTTGCCCATGTTCCAAATATTACATTGGAAAAACTGTGACACCGTTCAAGGAACGTCTGGCCAACCACAAGACGGCGATCCGTCAGGCCATCGATAAGGGACGGTCAGAACAGCCGGTGGCACGCCACTTTTTGGAAGCTGGCCACAGTGTTGCTTCACTACGAGTAATTCTTATTGATCATGTCCCTCGTCATAGGCGAGGGGGGGACAGAGGACGAGCATTGCTGAAACTGGAGGCCCGGTGGATCTTCACCTTGGACACAGTAACACCCCGAGGATTGAATGCCAATATAGACTTTGGCTGCTGTTACAAATAACCATGGACACTATGGGAGTCATCCGGCTACAATATGTTTCTACCTACTCCTTTGGAGTACGATGCCAATACTATGTTAATGAATTTCTTTAGCATTTTTAGCTTCTAGTTGTTAGCTACAGCCCACAAGCCCTGATACCAGATTGGGTATAGAGGGCTGTGATATATGTTGAATCATTGGTTTTTGTAGCTTGATTAGTTATTGCCTACAAATTGTGGCTAATTACCAGTATAATAGATACCTGTCTTTATGTTATAAGTTACTGCACTAATGTATGTGTGGGGCTCTTATTTTGGGCTCTTGTTTTTGTTTATCACTATGTCACTATACATTTGCGCCCATCAGATGTTTGGCTGCTGCTGCGACGTCTCGTACGCATCACCATGACAACCGGAGGTATGTGTTTACCTGGTGTTTGCCATGGATACCTGTGACACAGATATTCCCACACAGCGCGCTATGCCGTGATGACGTTGTGACGCGCGTGCTGGGAATCAGCTGGCTTCGGATGTCCAGGTGTGTTTGAGGTGCACGGGAGGGAGCGGCACCACTTTGCAAGCTGATTGGCTATCACTAAGTGTTGGGTTGGTATTTAGGGGTGGTGGATGTAGGTTCACATTATCCGGTCTGTATACCATTGAAAAAGGCTCACGATAGAGCCGAAACGTCTGGTTTCTCTTCTTTGTGAATAAATCGGAGTTTGAAAAATTTCCTGTGTGCCGGCTGTTCTTGGATCGCATCTAACAACGGAGGCCGTCCGTTGGATCCAGTTCTCCTTTACTATATGTATTTACTCTGCCGAGCACCTGGTGGATGAATAGCTGGCGAGTGCCGTTTCCTACGAACGATTTATATATATATATATATATATATATATATATATATATACATACATACATCTCATTATATAAATATGCATCTCATTATATAAATATACATATATATATACACATCTCATTATATAAATATGCATCTCATTATATATATATACACATCTCATTATATAAATATGCATCTCATTATATATATATATACACATCTCATTATATAAATATGCATCTCATATATATATATATATATACACATCTCATTATATAAATATGCATCTCATATATATATATATATATATATATACACACATCTCATTATATAAATATGCATCTCATTATATATATACACATCTCATTATATAAATATGCATCTCATTATATATATATACACATCTCATTATATATATAAGCATCTTGTTTTAATCATTATAACCTAATATAAGTAAGATTGATCCATATGTTTTAAAAATTCTTTAGAATTATTAATTTTATTTGTATACAGTACTATAGAATCAGGCAACTCCTTCACATCTATTAATTTCTGATATGCTGCACTGTATTAATGAAGGTCTTGAAAATATATTTATTTTTGGAGTATGGCAGTAATGGGGTTAATAGCTGGGGGATTTTTGTATTGGCAGTTAGAGGGGAAAAAAGAGAGAGAAAGAAAGAAAGGAAGAAAAAAAGAAAAAAAAGAGAAAGAGAGAGAAAGGAAAAAAGAGAGAGATAAAAAAGAAGAGAGAAAGAGAGAGAGAGAAAGATTTACCTTTCCTGCAAATCCTTTGCATCTAGTAATTTTAATTCCTTGTAAGCTGCACTGTATCGGTGAAGGTCTTGAAGATATTCCCGGTCTATCAGTCGGTTTATATATTGGTGTCGGCAAACACATGGCATCCCACTCCTTAACCAAGGATGTATTTTTTCTATCTCATTGCAACATTTTGATTCTACCTCGGTTGTCATCACTATACAGTTGGAGCAGGTGCACCAATCCACATTTCCCGTTCGTGATGACGTTTCTAGCTTTGTTGATGGATGCGGATTCCATTTCTCCTTTGCCGTAGTTTTCTATTTATTGCATTTAAAAAAATATTAAAAATTATAACACAATAAAATATAAATATTGTATAAAATACAATCATGACTTACAGGTTTTTCTCTTTCCTCTGTCCTATTGTGTTCCTCTGTCATTGTGTTTAGTCTACCTTTTGGTGCCACTTCTGTTTCTGAATATTGAAAGAAAAAAATAAAATTAAGCAGAACTCTTAGCAGAGGAGATTAGATAAGGATACATTATTTTAAAGGGACAGTTAACACCAGGATTTTTGTTGTTTAAAAAGATAGATAATCCATTTATTACCCATTCCAAGTTTTGCATAACCAACACAGTTAAATAAATATACTTTTTTCTTCAGTGATTACCTTGTATCTAAGCTTCTACAGACTGACCCCTTATTTCAGTTCTTTTGACAGACTTGCATTTTAGCCAATCAGTGCTGACTAGGTAACTCCACGTGCGTGAGCCCTATATTATCTATATGACACACATGAACTAACGCCCTCTAGTAGTAGTAAAACTTTCAAAATACATTTAGATAAGAGGCGGCCTTCAAGGTCTAAGAAGTTAGCATATGAGCCTACCTAGGTTTAGCTTTCAACTAAGTATACAAAGAGAACAAAGCAAAATTGTTGATAATAGTAAATTGGAAAGTTCTTTAAAATGACATTCTCTAACTGAATCATGAAAGTTTATTTTGGACTTGACTGTCCCTTTAAACATATGGACAGCTATGTCACAACATGGTGGGGCACATTAGATTATGCAGCCTAGAACCTTAATGTTTATTTCTAAAACATTTAAAAATCGAATATAATTTTTTAAATATTGCATATTATTCTCAGGCTAATCCATGTTTGAATATTTAGCATTTCATATTGATTTAAAAAATACTATTTTTTCCATATAGGTGTATACCACCTGTCCCTCTGTCACCAATTCCAACTACCAAGCTAAAATCTATCATCTATCTATCTATCTATCTATCAATCATTACCATGTATCTATCATGCTCATCTGTCTATCATGCTCATCTGTGTATCATGATCATCTGTCTATCACGCTTATCTGTATATCATGCTTATCTATTGTAAGAATATGTATAGCAATACTGACGCCATTTTGTCTTTAGTCATCCATTTTGCTTAAGAATGGTTTATTATAAGTTTAATATAACAGGTTATTATGCTGTGAGAAAATAATATGTTGATGTTCTAAGAAGAACATGTTATCTCAATAATTGGTCCAATGGCCTTGCTATGTGCTGGGCTATGCGCCCATATACACTTTTTATCTAACACTCCTCGCTTATTAAAAATACTCCTTAATACTCTTTTTTTACTCAATTATATTTTAATATGGTTCTTTTGTTCTAAGCTATACTGTGTAAGGTGATGTGACTATGAGTACATCATTGTTTAACCTTATATGCTGTAACCATTGTCTATAAAAGTATTGTATGCCTTATAATAAACAGAAAAGTGATTAGAATTTACTGTTCCCGAGATATCTTGTCAAGTAACCCATTCAGTTCCAGGTGAAGGTGTAGAATACTGCTAAGTGATACCCCCTCTTAAGATAACACCTAACATCTATCTATCTATCTATCTATCTATCTATCTATCTATCATGCTCATCTGTCTATCATTCTCATCTATTGATCATACTCCTCTATCTATCATGTTCATCTGTCTATCATTATCATCTATCATGCTCATCTGTCTATCATGCTCATCTATCAATCATGTTCATCTGTCTATCATGCTCATCTGTCTATCATTCTAATCCGTCTATCATGCTCATCTATCTATCATCTATCTATCTATCTATCATCTATCATTCTCATCTATCTATCTATCATTCTTATCCATCTATCATGCTCATCTATCACGCTCATTCTTCTATCATGCTCATCTACAGTATCCCACAAAAGTGAGTACACCCCTCACATTTTTGTAAATATTTTATTATATCTTTTCATATGACAACACTGAAAAAAATGATACTTTGCTACAATATAAAGTAGTGATTGTACAGCCTGTACAACAGTGTCAATTTGCTGTCCCCTCAAAATAACACTCAACACATAGCCATTAATGTATAAACTGTTGGCAACAAAAGTGAGTACACCCCTAAGTGGAAATGTCCAAATTGGGTCCAAAGTGTCAATATTTTGTGTGGCCACCATTATTTTCCAGCACTGCCTTAACCTTCTTAGACATGGAGTGCACCAGAGCTTCACATATTGCCACTGGAGTCCTCTTCCACTCCTCTATGACAACATCACGGAGATAGTGGATGTTAGAGACCTTGCGCTCCCACACCTTCCATTTGAGGATGTCCCACAGATGTTCAGTAGGGTTTAGGTCTGGAAACATGCTTGGCCAGTCCATCACCTTTACCCTCAGCTTCTTTAGCAAGGCAGTGGTCATCTTGGAGGTGTGTTTGGGGTCGTTATCATGTTGGAATACTGCCCTGCGGCCCAGTCTCCGAAGGGAGGAGATCATGCTCTGCTTCAGTATGTCACAGTACATGTTGGCATTCATGGTTCCCTCAATGAACTGTAGCTCCTCAGTGCCGGCAGCACTCATGCAGACCCAGACCATGACACTCCCACCACCATGCTTGACTGTAGGCAAGACACACTTGTCTTTGAACTCCTCACCTGGTTGTCGCCACACACGCTTGACACCATCTGAACCAAATAAGTTTATCTTGGTCTTATCGGTCCACAGGACATGGTTCCAGTAATCCATGTCCTTAGTCTGCTTGTCTTCAGCAAACTGTTTGCTGGCTTTCTTGTGCATCATCTTTAGAAGAGGCTCCCTTCTGGGACGATAGCCATGCAGACCAATTTGATGCAGTATGCGGCGTATGGTCTGAGCACTGATAGGCTGACCCCCCTTGTCTATTTCCCAAAGACAACCTCTGGATAAGATGCTAAGCACGTGCACTCAACTTCTTTGGTCGACCATGGGGAGGCCTGTTCTGTTCTGAGTGGAACCTGTCCTGTAAAACTGCTATTGGTCTTGCCCACCACGCTGCAGCTCATTTTCTGGGTCTTGGCAATCTTCTTTTATAGTCTAGGCCAACTTTATGTAGAGCAACAATTCTTTTTTTCCAGATCCTCAGAGAGTTCTTTCCCATGAGGTGCCATGTTGAACTTCCAGTGACCAGTATGAGAGAGTGTGAGAGTGATAACACCAAATTTAACACACTTGCTCCCCATTAACACCTGAGACCTTGTAACACTAACGAGTCACATGACACCGGGGAGGGAAAATAGCTAATTGGGCTCAATTTGGACATTTCCACTTAGGGGTGTACTCACTTTTGTTGCCAACGGTTTATACATTAATGGCTGTGTGTTGATTTATTTTGAGGGGACAGCAAATTCTGTCTATCAGGCTCATCTGTCTATCATGCTCATCTATCTATCAGGCTCATCTGTCTATCATGCTCATCTGTCGGTCAGGCTCATCTGTCTATCAGGCTCATCTGTCTATCATGCTCATCTAGCTCATATTGTTTACTTAGGTTTATAACATGTAAAACAATGCATGAATTGTTTTTCTCTTGCAGTCATTTTTGTTGGCTGTGAAAAGATCACAAAACATCATATAAGTAACATACATTTTAACATAAAGCAGACAATAAAACCATTGACACTCACTGATTTGTGTTTTTATCTAATCAGTTTCAAAAATAGCAAATCTATGGATTGAAATAATAAAAACACTCAAGTTGCATATAATGTTGATTATCTTTTGTGGTTAATTTTCTTTGTCTATTGCATCCTACACAATTTAGCTTTGTTAATGTTGTTCCAATATTGTGTGAACCTATTTCAGATATTGATGTTGTTGCTGTTTTCGGGGTAATTAGAAATGGTCTTGCAGTAGACACCACACACTTTCCTGCCTCTGTACCATAATAAAATGAACCTCAAATCACTTGAAACTCATGTTGTTTCCTTATGAAATAATTTAAGTTTATATTAAATTTGTGATTTCTGAATACATCCTGGCAAATGTTACCTGTAACAGTAGTAGCAGTAGTAGCATGTGACTATAGAATATACTGTATGACCAGATGACTATTTGGCAGTAATGCAATTCATACCTTGCAATAAATATCCATTCTGTGAGGCTGCAGACTTTAATCCCTGTATATATTCTCCATGAGACTGATGTTTTCGAGAGACTCTCTGGTACGCAGATGAAGGTGTAGCTGGATTATCTACTTTTCTTGTTGACTCCTGATGTTTCTGACCTGTACATTACATTAAAGGCATTGATTGTCAATTCTAATCCCCAAGTGACAATAACACAAGTCCTCATTAATCCCTTACAGGCCAGATATTAAATATAAACATACACAGAAACATACGTAGATTTTAATAGCAGAAAAGATCCATAGCTCCATTAAGTCTACCCATATTTCCAATAAATATGACTTAGAATACCAAATCATGCCATCTATCTATCATGCTCATCTATCGATCATGCTCATCTATCTATCATGCTCATCTGTCTATTATGCTTATATATCTATCATGCTCATCTATCTATCATGCTCATCTACAGTATCTATCATGCTAATCTGTCTATCATGTTCTTATTTCTATCATTCTCATCTATTGATATGCTCATCTGTATATCATTCTCATCTGTCTATTATGCTCATCTATCTATCATGCTGATCTGACTATCATGATCATCTATCTATCATGCTCATCTGTCTATCATGCTGATCTGACTATCATGATCATCTATCTATCATGCTCATCTGACTATCATGATCATCTATCTATCATGCTCATCTGACTATCATGATCATCTATCTATCATGCTCATCTGTCTATCATGCTCATCTGTTTATCATGCTCATCTGTTTATCATGCTCATCTGTATATCATTCTCATCTGTCTATCATTCTTATCTGTCTATCATGCGCATCTTTCTATCTATCTATCATCTATCTATCATCTATTTATCTATCATGCTCGTCTCTTTATTATTCTCTTCTATCATCTATCTATCTATTTATCATTCTCATCTGTCTATCATGCTTGTCTGTCTATCATGCTCAACTATCTATCATGCTCATCTGTCTATCATGCTCATCTGTCTATCATGCTCATCTATCTATCATGCTTATCTGTCTATCATGCTTATCTGTCTATCATGCTTATCTGTCTATCATGCTTATCTTTCTATCATGCTCATCAGTCTATCATGCTCATCAGTCTATCATGCTCATCAGTCTATCATGCTCATCTTTCTATCATGCTCATCTATCGATCATGCTCATCTTTCTATCATGCTCATCTATCGATCATGCTCATCTATCGATCATGCTCATCTGTCTATCATGCTCATCTGTCTTTCATGCTTATCTGTCTATCATGCTCATCTCTCTATGATGTTCATCTATCTATCATGCTTCGCTGTCTATCATGCTTGCGGTAGCAATAACCAGCCACTTGTAATGACTGGAAAATTTATCGTTTGTAATCTAACCCACAATGGGGCAGGTGTGTCGCAAAACAAATAGTAGCAAGCACCACTGTGTATCAGGGTGTATCATTGTGTTTCAGGGGTCTATTAAGGGTATATCAGATTGAGGGTTTGGTAGTGAATCCCAAGAGGTAGATGTAACATTCTACAAATGGATGTTTGTCTCAATGGTTGCAGATTACATTATTTAATATTTACTTACAACTCGTTTTAAAAATGTCTTCAATTCTCTGCAGTTTGTCTTTCATTCTTCTATCGTTATATAAATAGCCAGACGAATAGCTTTCAATTAAAGATTTTTCTTTCTCACTAAAGAAGAAAGCCTCTCGGGCCAGTCTCTCGATGATGGGCTTATTGTTCGAAATCCTCCTCTTCACCTCCTCGCTGATGGTCTCTAGATTATCAATCACCATAATGACGTTATCTTTACCTATAGACATCATAATGACAGAAAATCCATAAATCAGAGGAAGCAGGGAAGAGAGAGTTCCTCTGACGATTTAGATTAAAAGTTGAACTAAAGTTAATGCGGGTCGCAATAAACAGAATCATGACCGTGTTAACTTGCACACATATTACAAGTTGAAAATAAACTGCTGCATTCAAGCAAAAACCTAATTTTTGCTTGTCAGGTTAGTGCGACTGAAGACCTAGCATAAAGTGTAAGGGGTTCAAATAAATGTGCACCAAGCACAATATAAGTACATTAAAATGCAATATTCATAGAAATATTAATAAAAATAATTATAAAGGTTAAAAGGTATGTAAGACTGGAAAGGGCTATAATGTGTATGTATATTAGCCACTACCTTTATTGCTACAGATCTTACACAGTGTCGGATAAGCACACAAGTGATACGTTTTTGTTTTGTTTTTTAAAGTGTGCTCCATTGAAGTCTGGGGGAGAAGTTAATGTGATCGCAATATCTCAAGTCCAGAACTTAGGCGCATCATGTTTTGCTTAAGCACAAATAATTTACTTTTAACTTGTATTACAAGCGCTAGCCTGCCCACTTAAAAAGTTTACTTATAGTGGTGATTACCTGCAAACGAAAAAACTATTTAGTGCACTCATAGTTGTCAATGAGAGAGGAAATTGTAAGTAAAGGCTTTAGCAAGGACTTACCGAGCTTCCGAGATAAATCTTCCAGCTCTCTATCATGCAGCAGGTCACTGATATTGATATGCCCATGCTTATGTGTATGGTACAAAATGCCAAACGTGAACTCTGATGATTTATGTGCATGTGAATAGTTTGCAGAAATGCAGACATCTTCCACCAGATTTGCAAACCTTGGTCCTTGAAGAAAAGATTTTAACCATTGACATTTCCTTGATGGTGATTTTGAAAAGATTATGATTTTATGCTTTTGGGGGTGACCTTTACAAAGGATTGTTTGGATATCCCCCTTACTTTTTTTTACCTGATATTTAAAAACAAACAAAGGACAGTTAGTACTCTTAATTATGAAAATGTAATGAATCAACAAATTGTATAGCTATTGTAAGAGATAAGGAAATACTAATCTGTTGTAAAGCTTATTTTAAATGTAGGACATTTTAGGGATAATGTGTGCCCTTATTGCACCTGTACCCCATTAGGAACACAAACTAATTATGATATATATAATATATATATATATATATATATATATATATATATACGTATATATACACACACATACAGTATATACAGTAAATATATATAAATACATACTAATATACATACATATATACATACACACATACAGTATATACAGTAAATATATATAAATACACACACACACACACATACAATATATACAGTACATACAAATATACATATATACATACACACACATACAGTATATACAGTACATACAAATATACATACATATATACATACATTCAGACACACACACATTACTTTCTGCTTTACAAAAAGGCAGATTACCTTTTGTTACCCATATTAATAGAGGGTGGTATATAGCAGCATGGCACACATAAGCCCTGTATACCTTATGGCCAATCCTGGCCTGTATCTATCTATATCTATTCATACAAACAGAGAAAGAGAGAGAGACACAGAGAGAGAGAGAGAGAGAGAGAGAGAGAGAGAGAGAGAGAGACAGAGACACAGGGAGAGAGAGACAGAGAGAGAGGGAGAGACAGAGAGAGAGAGAGAGAGAGAGAGAGAGAGAGAGAAAGAGAGAGAGAGACAGAGACAGAGAGAGAGAGAGAGAGAGAGAGAGAGACAGAGAGCAAGAAAGAGAGACACAGAGAGAGAGACAGAGAGAGAGAGACAGAGAGAGACAGAGAGAGAGAGAGAGAGAAAGAGAGAGACAGAGAGATACAGAGAGAGAGAGAGAGAGAGAGAGACAGAGAGCGAGAGAGAGAGATACAGAGAGAGAGAGAGAGAGAGAGAAAGAGACAGAGAGCGAGAGAGAGAGAGAGAAAGGCAGAGACACAGGGAGAGAGAGAGAGACAGATAGAGAGAGAGGGAGGGAGAGAGAGGGACAGAGACACAGAGAGAGAGAGGGAGAGACAGAGAGCGAGAAAGAGACAGAGAGCGAGAGAGAGACAGAGACAGAGAAATTGATTAAAGTTAATTATCACATGCATGCTAATTTCAGAATCTTAACTAGCAGAAGCTTTAATCACTGATGGTGTCCATTGTCCTAAAAGTGGATTTGTCTCAAACTTCCCATTAATGTATACCCAGATAGGAGGTAATAGATGCTGCTCACATACATGGGCACTGGTGTGATTAGAACAGCTTCAGGTTAACATTACTGATGAACATTTATTGTCTTCCTGTAATCCTGAAAAACTCCAGAACTCACTTAGACCCCGATGATCGCAAGTTCCACGAGGCAGCAAGAAATTCGAAAGGGATCCATCACTATGTCGAGAAAGCCGGCAAAATATGCCAAGCGGCTGACATCAGTATTTAAAGGCAGCATCGCCGAGAGGCATTTTACTATACATTGCAATGGGTGGCGATTCTGGAGATATATTCCAAGCAGCATCACCACCTACATTTACAATGTCATTTAAATAATCCCTTTTACCAATATCACACAACAAAGTAAACATAACTCAGCCTACAAGAATAACCCATAATCTACCATAACCCCTATTGCTATTAACCCCTAAACTGCCACATCCTCCACCACTATAAACTCCCTACTCTTCTTAACCCCTAAACTGCCAATAACCCCAGCACAACAAACTCCTCCCTCTACTTAACCCCTAAACTGACACATTCCCCTCCACAATAAACTCCCTACTCTACTTAACCCCTAAACTTCCACATCCCCCACCACATTAAACTCCCTACTTTAATTAACCCCTGAACCACTAATACCCCCACCAAAATAAGCCCCTACTCTACTTAGCCGCTAAACCGCCATTACCCCCATCGCAAACGATCCCCTAACCCAGGGGTGTCAAACTGGCATTATTTGCAAAGAGTCGATTAGTGTTGAAAGAATATAACATTAAAAGACACCTATTACAATTCAAAAGCATCAAACATATCAATGGCAGGATATGTAGGTAGTGTGCAGCCCGCGTGACTTAAATTAGTTTGACACCCCTGCCCTTACCTATTAATCCCCTAACCACCACAACTAACAATCGCAATCTACTCCTACACTACTTAACCCCCTAACAGCTAACCCCCCAAGAGACCTAACCTAAGACCCACTTAATTACAAAAAACACTTTCATTAAAAAAAACAATACCGAAAAATTTAAAAATCTACCAGTAAAAGCCCTAAACTAAAAGCACTTTTGCAACAAAAAACATTAGTCATGCTTTCCTGATAATTTCCTGTCTTTCATGGTGGAGCGAGTCCACAATCTATTACTCCTGGGAATTACTCTACACTACCACTAGGAGGAGGTGAAGATTCCCAAACCCCAAGAGCTCTATAAAACCCCTTCCATTAAACCAGCACCTCGGTCTAACGTATGTATAGCAGAGCACAAGTTATGTTTTTTTTTATACCGGTGGTGAGAGTCCACTATCCATTAGTCCTTGAAACTAATACCTAAGCTGAGAAGTCCACGAGTAATAACATAAAGGGAGGGATTTAAAAATAAATAAATCTAAAACCCCAATAGAAAATTTGGACAACTGATGCTTCATTCTTAAAGGCCCAATAAGTGGCAACTGATCTGGTAGAAGGAGCAGTAATCTATTTTGGTGGAGGCTGACATGCTTCCAAGTAAGCTTTATGGATCATCAGCTTCAACCAAGAAGCCAAAGAAACAGCAGCAACATTTTGACCTTTCTTAGAACCATCACAATAAACAAACACGCTAGAGGTTTCTCTGAAATCCTTAGTAGCATCAGCATAATACTTAAAAGCTCTAACAACATAAAGATTATGAAGAAATCTCTCTGAAGAATTCTTAGGTTTAGGACATAAAGGAAGGACAACAATTATTGTCGGAAGACACAACCTTGGGGGGAAAAAATGTGGCCCTCAAGACTGCCCTACCCCGATGAAAAATAAGATAAGGAGAGTCACATGAAAGAGCAGAAAACTCAGCAACTCTTCTAGCAGATTAAATCTGAAAAAGAAAAAGAAAACTTTCCAAGAAAGAAGTTAAATATCCACCTTATGCATAGGCTAAAAAGGAGGTACCTGCAAAATCCTCAAAAACAAATTAAGGTCCCAAGAGGGAGAAATTGGTTTAATAACAGGCTTAATTCCAGGCAAGGCTTCAGCAAAACCATGAATGTTACGAAGATTAGAAATCCACTTGTGGAATAGAACTGAAGGGGCAGAAATCTGACCTTTTAAGAAAATTCTTCTAAAGAGTCTCAATAACAATCGAAAATCCTCTCTGTCTCAAAACTATCCATTCAATCTCCACGCCATCAAGCTGAGAGATCTGGGATCTTGTTTGAAAAATGGACCTTGAGATAGAAGGTGTGGATGCAGAGGGAATGGCCAAGGTGGTTAACTAAACATTAGAACCAGATCCACATACCAAATTCTGCGAGACCAAGCTCGAGCGATTAAAATCACTGATGCTCTTTCCTGC
Organism: Bombina bombina; assembly: GCF_027579735.1. Classification (NCBI taxonomy): domain Eukaryota; kingdom Metazoa; phylum Chordata; class Amphibia; order Anura; family Bombinatoridae; genus Bombina; species Bombina bombina. The sequence continues at coordinate 18,355,508 of NC_069509.1, read as the reverse complement.
CTAATCTTGGTATTCACCCTGGGAAGAAGAACCAGAGGTGGAAGAACATACACTAGCTTAAATAACCACTGAAATAACAAAGCATCCACAAACACTGTTCAAGGATCCCTGGACTTTGTACAGTACCTGGGAAGTTTGTGATTCAACCAAGATGCCATCAGATCTATCTCTGGGTGACACCAAAGATCTAGATGAAGAGACCACTCTCCTGGATGGAGAGTTTGACGACTGAGAAAATCTGCTTCCCAGTTGTCCACTCCTGGAATATGAACAGCAATAGGCTTTTGCCCAGGAAATAATTTGAAATACTTCCTTCATAGCTATGGAACTCTGAGTTACCCCCTGATGATTGACATACGCTACTGATGTAACATTGTCTGACTGAAAACAGAAATGAGACTCCCTCTTCAACAGAGGCCAACTCTGAAGGGACCTAAATATTGCACAGAGTTCTAAAGCATTTATAGGTTACCTCGCCTTCTTAAGAAGTCCAATTTACTTGTTCCTTCTGAGACCCCCAGACAGCCTCCCAACTTGAAAGACTTGCACCTGTAATCATCACAGACCAAGTAGGATGAACAAAATAATCTCCCTGCATAATGAACTAATGTTTAGCCACCAAGTTAGAGACTGATTTGTTTTAAATCTAAATGAATCATCTGAGTCAACTGAGTATGATCCCTGCACCATTGCCAAAGTAGACAAATTGGAAGAAGCCTCATATGGAAGCAAGCAAATGGAATAGCATCCAAGGCCCCAATCATGAGACCTAATGCAAAGAGCGACTGAAGGAAAATAGACTAAAGGTTCTCATAAGCAGACACCAGTTTCAACCGTCTTTACTCCATTAAAGAAAGTTTCATAGAGACTGAATCTATTTGAACTCCCAGAAAAGCAACCTTTGTCAGAGAAATCAACAAACAAAAAATTATTTTAACCATGTTGAACAAGCGACAACAGTCTGCTGGTGTGAAATTTTGCTAAATGTAAAGATGGAACTTAAACCAAGATATTGTCCAGGTAAGGAAATACTACAATACACTGAGATCTGATTACAGATAAGAGGGTACCCAGAACCTTGGAGAATATTCTGGGAGATTTAACCAGACCAAACAGAGGAGCAACAAACTTATCAAGAAAAGCAAACCTCAGAAACTGATGATATTCCTTGTGAATATGAACATGTGATAAGCATCCTTTAAATCTATTGTCAGCATAAACCGACCTTGCTGAACAAAAGGCAAAATAGTCTGAATAATTTCCATTTTGAAAGTAGAAACTTGTTCAAGATCTTTTGATCCAGAACTGGTCTGAAAGTTCAATCCCTCGTTGGAACATTGAATAGGTTAGCATAAAAATCCTTTCACAGTTCCTGTAAGGGAACTGGAAAAATCACCCCCATAATTTCTCGATCCAAAACTGACTGAAAAAAAGGCATGAGCCTTTTCAGAGAAAACCTTCCCTTTGGGAGGCCTTGATCTGAAACCTATTCAATATCCTTGAGAAACAATATTTAGAACCCAAGGATCCTGAACAGAGTGAAACCAAGCTTTCTAAAAAAGGCATAACCCGCCCCTAACCAGAGCATCCAGATTGGGAGTCGGACCTTCATGCGGACTTGGAAGGGGGAGAAGTTTTTTTGGCCTGCTTAGAATTGTTACAGTTATAATTTAGCTTCCAGACAAAACCAGAGAAACTCTGATTTGAGAATTCCTCTCGCTGAAGAATCAAATGCACCTCTTAATACTTCAACCTCCAAAGACAAGAATGAGGCACTGGTGAGGTGGGGGGGTTATAGAGTTTTTGGGGTATGGGAATCTTTGCATCCTCCAAGTGGTATGGAAGAGTAATTCCCAGGAGTAATGGACTGTGGACTCTCACCACCTGTGTGAAAGAAAAACCCTATACTAAAACCAAAGTAACCCCGCCAAAAAAACTATCTTAAAAAAAAAAAAACTACTAAAAATTGCCCTGAAAAGGGCATTTGTTGGGCATTGCCCTGAAGTAATCACAGCTCTTTTGCACTAAAAACAAAAACAAACTAGCGTTAAAAAATCCTAATATAAAAAACCTATCCTAAAAAAACATAAATAAATATATATATATATATATATATATATATATATATATAGCTAGATTACGAGTAGATCGCAAATTTGCTCTCCCACAAGTGCTTTATCTGCGCTCAACTTTTTTGACCATTGCGGGCCCAGTTGCACATATAATATAGATATAGATACATATATACATATGTATAGAATTACGTACATATATATTGATAAACATACATATATGTATATGTGTTTCTATGGATACCTTTGTAAAAGAACTTTGGCCCGTTTTTCTCTAACACCTGACATCTCATATTTTTTTAGCCCTTACAACTTTTTTATGCATTTTTTAAATATATTTTTTATTAGATGGTGTTATTATTAGTGTAAAACTGTACTTTTCAATCGCCTAGATTTAGAGTTCTGCTTTTGGCCGCCCGCTGGTATTTAGAGTCAGCCAGGTAAAAGTGTACCGCTCACTTTCAAGCCGCGACTTTTCCATACCGCAGATCCCCTTACGCCAATTGCGTATCCTTATCTTTTCAATGGGAACTTCCTAACGCCGGTATTTAGAGTCTTGGCTGAAGTGAGCGTTACATCTCTACCGACAAGACTCCTACCGCCCATGGAAAGGCTGTAGTTAAGAGCTTTATGGGCTAACGCCGGTATATAAAGCTCTTAACTACAGTGCTCTAAAGTACACTAACACCTATAAACTACCTATGTACCCCTAAACTGAGGTCCCCCCACATCGCCGCCACTATAATAAATATTTTTAACCCCTAATCTGCCGACCGCACATCGCAGCCACCTACATTATCCCTATGAACCCCTAATCTGCTGCCCCTAACATCGCCGACACCTACATAATATTTATTAACCCCTAATCTGCCCCCCCCAATGTCACCGCTACCTTACCTATACTTATTAACCCCTAATCTGCCGACCGGACATTGCCACCACTATAATAAATGTATTAACCCCTAAACCGCCATACTCCCGCCTCGCAAACACTAGAATAAATTGTATTAACCCCTAATCTGCCCCCCCAACATCGCCGCCACCTAACTTCAAGTATTAACCCCTAATCTGCCGACCGGACCTCGCCGCTACTATAATAAATGTATTAACCCCTAAAGCTAAGTCTAACCCTAACCCTAACACCCCTCTAAATTAAATATAATTTTAATCTAACAAAATAAATTAACTCTTATTAAATTAATTAATCCTATTTAAAGCTAAATACTTACCTGTAAAATAAACCCTAATATAGCTACAATATAACGAATAATTATATTGTAGTTATTTTAGGATTTATATTTATTTTACAGGCAACTTTGTATTTATTTTAACTAGGTACAATAGCTATTAAATAGTTATTTACTATTTAATAGCTACCTAGTTAAAATAATTACAAAATGACCTGTAAAATAAATCCTAACCTAAGTTACAATTAAACCTAACACTACACTATCAATAAATGAATTAAATAAATTACCTAAAATTACTTACAATTACATACAATTAAATAAACTAAACTAAATTAAAAAAAAAACACTAAATTACAAAAAATAAAAAAAGATTACAAGAATATTAGGCTAATTACACCTACTCTAAGCCCCCTAATAAAATAAAAAAGCCCCCCAAAATAATAAAGGTCCCTACCCTATTCTAAATTAAAAAGTAATCAGCTCTTTTACCAGCTCTTAAAAGGGCTTTTTGCGGGGCATGCCCCAAAGTAATCAGCTCTTTTGCCTGTAAAAAAAAATACAACCCCCCCAACATTAAAACCCACCACCCACATACCCCTACTCTAAACCAAACCCCCCTTAAATAAACCTAACACTACCCCCCTGAAGATCTCCCTACCTTGAGTCGCCTTCTACCAGCCAGGCCGAAGTCTTCATCCAATGGGGCAGAAGAGGACATCCAGACCGGCAGAAGTCTTCATCCTATCCGGGCAGAAGAGGACATCCGGACCGGCAGACATCTTCATCCAAGTGGCATCTTCTATCTTCATCCATCCGGAGTGGAGCGGAGCCATCTTCTTCCCAGCCGACACGGATCCATCCTCTTCAACCGACGTCTACTCGCCGAATGAAGGTTCCTTTAAATGACGTCATCCAAGATGGCGTCCCTCGAATTCCGATTGGCTGATAGGATTCTATCAGCCAATCGGAATTAAGGTAGGAAAAATCTGATTGGCTGATTCAATCAGCCAATCAGATTGAGCTCGCATTCTATTGGCTGTTCAAATCAGCCAATAGAATGCGAGCGCAATCTGATTGGCTGATTGGATCAGCCAATCGGATTGAACTTGAATCTGATTGGCTGATTGAATCAGCCAATCAGATTTTTCCTACCTTAATTCCGATTGGCTGATAGAATCCTAATTCTTGGATGACGTCATTTAAAGGAACCTTCATTCGGCGAGTAGGCGTCGGTTGAAGAGGATGGATCCGCGTCAGCTGGGAAGAAGATGGCTCCGCTCCGGATGGATGAAGATAGAAGATGCCGATTGGATGAAGATGTCTGCCGGTCCGGATGTCCTCTTCTGCCCGGATAGGATGAAGACTTCTGCCGGTCTGGATGTCCTCTTCTGCCCCATCGGATGAAGACTTCGGCCCGGCTGGGTGAAGACGACTCAAGGTAGGGAGATCTTCAGGGGGGTAGTGTTAGGTTTATTTAAGGGGGGTTTGGGTTAGAGTAGGGGTATGTGGGTGGTGGGTTTTAATGTTGGATGGGGTTGTATTTTTTTTTACAGGCAAAAGAGCTGATTACTTTGGGGCATGCCCCGCAAAAAGCCCTTTTAAGGGCTGGTAAAAGAGCTGATTACTTTTTAATTTAGAATAGGGTAGGGACCTTTATTATTATTTTGGGGGGCTTTTTTATTTTATTAGGGGGCTTAGAGTAGGTGTAATTAGCCTAATATTCCTGTAATCTTTTTTTATTTTTTGTAATTTAGTTTAGTTTATTTAATTGTATGTAATTGCAGGTAATTTATTTAATTAATTTATTGATAGTGTAGTGTTAGGTTTAATTGTAACTTAGGTTAGGATTTATTTTACAGGTAATTTTGTAATTATTTTAACTAGGTAGCTATGAAATAGTTAATAACTATTTAATAGCTATTGTACCTAGTTAAAATAAATACAAAGTTGCCTGTAAAATAAATATAAATCCTAAAATAGCTACAATATAATTATTCGTTATATTGTAGCTATATTAGGGTTTATTTTATAGGTAAGTATTTAATTTTAAATAGGAATACTTTAGTTAATAAGAGTTAATTTATTTCGTTAGATTAAAATTATATTTAATTTAGGGGGGTGTTAGGGTTAGACTTAGCTTTAGGGGTTAATACATTTATCATAGTAGCGGCGAGGTCCGGTCGGCAGATTAGGGGTTAATACTTGAAGTTAGGTGTCGCCGATGTTAGGGAGGGCAGATTAGGAGTTAATACTATATATTATAGTGTTTGCGAGGTGGGAGTGCAGCGGTTTAGGGGTTAATACATTTATTATAGTGGCGGTGAGGTCCGGTCGGCAGATTAGGGGTTAATAAGTGAAGGTAAGGTAGTGGTGACGTTGGGGGGGCAGATTAGGGGTTAATAAATATAATATTGTGGTCGGCGGTGTTAGGGGCAGCAGATTAGGGGTACATAGGGATAATGTAGGTTGCGTCGGTGTACGGAGCGGCAGATTACAGGTTAATAGTATAATGCAGGTGTCAGCGATAGCGGGGGTGGCAGATTAGGGGTTAATAAGTGTAAGGTTAGGGGTGTTTAGACTCGGGGTTCATGTTAGGGTGTTAGGTGCAGACTTAGAAACTGTTTCCCCATAGGAAACAATGGGGCTGCGTTGGGAGCTTAACGCTGCTTTTTTGCAGGTGTTAGGTTTTTTTCAGCCCAAACTGCCCCATTGTTTCCTATGGGGGAATCGTGCACAAGCACGTTTTGCCAGCTTACCGCTACCATAAGCAACGCTGGTATTGAGAGTTGAAGTGGCTGTAAATTCAGCTCAACGCACCCTTTTTGGAGCCTAACGCAGCCCCTCAGACAACTCTAAATACCAGCGTTGTTTGGAAGCAGCGGTAGGAAAAAAAAGCTGCGTTAGCTACGCGGGTCTTTACCGACAAAACTCTAAATCTAGCCGCAAGTGTTTTTGATGTGTTTTGTGAAACTTTTTTTTTTTTTCGTAACAATTAACCAGAGCTCTGAAGTTGCTGTAATCAACGCAATTGCGCTCACGCTTTTGCATATACTTTCAACTTGTAATATGGGCAGAATTTAACCTGATATTGCTAGTCCTTAGAGCTCTGTTTAATTATTTCGGGAAACAAAAAAATCTCACAAAACACATAAAAAATACATTACAAAGTGTAGTTACACTCATAATAACACCATCTAATAAAATTATTAAAACAAATATTGCACACATTATAATGGCTAAAATATATAAGGTCTCCATCTTGTCTGGATTGTCATGCATAAATCCATTATCCCCTTGTGGATTTATGGTTATTATTGCCTGTGCATGAATCAACTTGCTGAAAGTATCGAGAGTGGGTGAGCTGATACTCCCTGACACAAACAATTACAGTAGAGTATCCATTTGGCATTTATATCCCTTATAGTACAATATTTTGGTTGACCTGCACATGTGGTGCTTTGTTGTACCTCTGTCCTTCCAGAGACTCACTCGACTGGGAGCCTTTTGAGGGGGTGAGCTGATACGCCCAAAAATATCAGTCTGCATCTGCTAGCACATCAGGGTGCTCCAATAGAATGTGAGTACTCATATGGCTTTGCTATACAATAGATACATATCTTGTTTGGTGAATCTACACTTGAGGCACCCCTCTGTTCTCTATTCCTAAATATGTATATGTATGTATGTTTGTATATATATATATATACAGTATATATATATATATATATATATATATATTATATATACAGACATATATACACATATAAACAGATACATACTTATGTACACATATGTACACATATATACACATATAAACAGATACATATGTACACATATAGGTATGTGAAGATCATTGGAATGTAAAATATTAATATTTTCATGTTGGATTAGAGCACATGAGAATATATCATCGGGTTTGCGCGAGAGTTGGGTGTTTTTCCACTGTTTTTGCTCCATTGACTTCTATGGGAAAATTTGTAAACGGCCACGTGATATTCTAACTTTGGCTTTTTGCGCTCGCTAGGATAGCGCAGGAGTGCAAACACTTTACTTTAAACTCATAATACGAATGCAACCTGCCAACCACAAAAAGCTTACTTTTAGCACAATTAACGCTCGAGCAGGAGCGTTAATTAGCGCTCCACCTGTAATCTGACCCAGTGTGTATTCTATTACACATGCACACATTATAATACAACTTCAGCAGACTTGAAATAGCTTATGATGTAAAATTTAATGTTGAAGTTGATAGGAGCATTCACCAAACTGAATATCAAATTTTGCATCATAAAATAATTTTAAATCTGCTCAAGTTTTATTTTTGGTGTATTTGTTTATAAAACCCTGAAAGAGAAATTTTTGACTGGCGTTCTCTCTGATTTTATAAATAACATATAGAACTGTCCAAAATCTAGGATGTGTATGTGTGTATATGTACATATATGTGTGTGTATAAATATATTTGTGTAAACACGGGGGGCGGCAGCACAAAACCTAAATATGCCACTGATTTGAAGTGTTCCTACACAGAAACCTATTATTGTTTCAGCAAACGCACAGTCTGTGAAGTGTAAAAACACTTAAAATACAGTCCCCCTTCTGCTGATATCGCAGACAAGTGGCGATGTGGGTGGACTTTTGCTGAAGTCGTTATCCCTATGGTTTCCTAAGGGAGAAACAAAACCACTCGTCGGCACAGCGAGGTTTAGCCCACTTTTTTCAAAAGATTTTTTATACTAAGTAACCTAAAACCACCTCTTTACAACTTCAAGATTAACTTCCAAGCCAAATAGCTTTTAGGTTTCAAAGTCCCCTTTAAAATATGTGTGCCCTCAATATCAACACTCATTTGGTTAAAATATGGACATACACGGCTCATGGACTCAGAATTAGGAAGTTCTGGATGTTCTGATGTAACACATTTGGTGTCTTCTTTGGTGACACACGTCCCTAGTAGGAATATAAAAAAAAAATCATTACCAGAAGTGCTGTCACTTTATTGCTCACCCAGTAGTATTTTAAAGGGATGGAGGGGCTGCAGTGAGGTAGTGATAAGAAGAGCAATAGAACAGGAGACAAAGCAATGCCTTGTCTTGAGTAGATGAAAACAAAATGATGTGGGGTAAGAAGAGCAGTAGTATATACCAGGGGTAGGAGGTTTAGTAGTGTGTACTGAGGGTAGAAAGGGCAGTAGTGTATTATGGATACAATTGGCAGTGGAGTGTGCCAGGGGTTGGATGATAACTGTGCATTTCATGGTTAGGAGGACAATAGTGTTTGTCAGGGGTAGGAGGGGCAGTAAAATGAGAGATTCAGTGATGTGTGTCAGGGATAGAAATGGCAGAAGTGTGTCAGTGGTAATAGGGGAAGTAGTTTGTGTCAGTGGTAGGTGGGGAAGTAATGTTTTCAAATGTAGGAAACCAGGGCCGGATTTCCCATTAGGCACAGTAGGCATGTGCCTACAGGCGCATTGCAGTGAGGGGCGCCTGCCTGTCAGTGTATCTTAATTAAAAAAAAAAAATCTGAGGGCATTAATTTTACTAAGAATTGTGCTGCCAGCTGCTTACAGAGTCGAGTGTTTCATTGGGAATATGTTACAGCAGTCCAGGGAGCCATGAAGGAGAGAGGGTCAAAGATTAAAACTAAACCCCTCCCATTTTCACCAGGCATGTTTACTGTTAGTTTCACTTTTATTTTCTGTACTTCTGTTGCCTCCCTCACACAGCCAAGCTCCATGCTAATAACTGTAGTGCAGACACTTTTTATTTTATGTACTTCTGTTGCCTCCCTCACACAGCCAAGCTCCATGCTAATAACTGTAGTGCAGACACTTTTTATTTTATGTACTTCTGTTGCCTCCCTCACACAGCCAAGCTCCATGCTGATAACTGTGGTGCAGACACTTTTTATTTTATGTACTTCTGTTGCCTCCCTCGCACAGCCAAGCTCCATGCTGATAACTGTGGTGCAGACACTTTTTATTTTATGTACTTCTGTTGCCTCCCTCACACAGCCAAGCTCCATACTGATAACTGTGGTGCAGACACTTTTTATTTTATGTACTTCTGTTGCCTCCCTCACACAGCCAAGCTCCATGCTGATAACTGTGGTGCAGACACTTTTTATTTTATGTACTCTGTTGCCTCCCTCACACAGCCAAGCTCCATGCTGATAACTGTGGTGCAGACACTTTTTATTTTATGTACTTCTGTTGCCTCCCTCACGCAGCCAAGCTCCATGCTGATAACTGTGGTGCAGACACTTTTTATTTTATGTACTCTGTTGCCTCCCTCGCACAGCCAAGCTCCATGCTGATAACTGTGGAGCAGACACTTTTTGTTGAAGGAATGAAGGCTTCAGGACAGGTTAGGCCTGTACAAGGCTTCAAAATGCTGCCTAGAATGACAACATGACAAGCAGAGCACACTTTAACCCCTTGCTACCAGAGAGGATTGCAGTGTATTCACTTGTTATGTGCTGTAGTGCATTTTTATAGCCAGGGGGTTAAATTCTGCTTCAGGATGTATGTTTTTGTTCTATTAAGGCCTTGGAAGTGAGCAGGTTATGTGGGACTAGCTGCTCTGCTTTTTATTACAAGCTGCCGATTGTGATTTACAGCCTTTAGGGCACTTTGACAAGATGTTTGTAGACTATAAGGCTGTTGCTATAAATGAAGAGCTTGATTACTAAAGGATAACTAGCAAAATAAAAATGTGTATGTGTGTAAACCACTCACATGGCTTATTTGTGTAGGTGTATTTTTATATATATATATATATATATATATATATATATATATATATATATATATATATATATATATATATATATATATATATATGTATATATATACTGTGTGTATATATATACATATATATATATATATATATATATATATATATATATTTATATATATATATATATATATATATATATATATATATGTATGTACAAGCACTAGTGCAATAATAAAATGCCCTAGCAAACTGTCACATTTTATGTCCATTTAAATAGGGTTTTCTTTAGAATATTTTGCATTAAAAGTTTAACATGATTTGTTTTTGTTACACATAATAGAAATTGTATGGCCATTTGAGTTAAGTGAATATTGTTTTTTTGGTGTAGCTTCCATTGCAACAAATATTGCAATTAGTGTGTGTATTGGTGTATCTCCATAAAAGGGAAAATGTAATTCCCTTAAGCTTTAATGTTTTACATCTAATGTTTATTTTTAGTTGTCCTAAATAATAATAATAAAAAATGTCCTCAGTTTTTTTCACTTTCTTTTTTTTTTTTGGGGGGGGGGGGGGCATCAGGTTTTTGAGATATAAATCCGGGCCTGGGAAGAGCAGAGTTAGGTGGGGCAGTACTGTACATCAGGGGTACACAGGGAAGTACATTTTTCAGATGTAGGAAGAGCAGTAGAGCTTATCAGGCGCAACACTTCCCTTAGTGAAGTCCATTGTGAATGCACTCGTCGGGTAGCAAGCTTCTGCCTTTCCTGCTATTTGTGTGCACCTGCCACTGTGACCATACTAAACTAAAAGGTATTTCCACGTCGGCTTCTGGCGTGCTAATTGCTCATTTGTGTGCTATTTAAGTCTGCTTATCTCTTTCTCTTTGCCCATGTTTAGTGTATAACTACTGGGTGTGCTATTTGATTGTGGATATCCTTTGTTGGCCGACCCTTTGCTTAAACTTTGACTATTCTGTGGATTGTGCTTTTGTTTGCTTTCCCTGACCACTGGCTTACCCTCAACTATGCTTCTGTATTGTGATTTGGCTACTTATTTGTCTGCCTGATTTGACCCTTTTGCCTGAACTTAAATACTATTTTGGGCTGTGTTTTATTACCTCTCTATCCCATTAGTTGCCGATCTTGCCTGTCTGACTTTGCTTTGGCATGTTTTACTGGCCACATTCTGGGTCTAATCATTTATGTTATGATTCTGTGTTTTAATTATCACTTACCAACCTAAGGGTGCTTACCTGAATGAACATAACCTTACTAGGCTGTGATAGTATACACTAGCCAATAATGGACCCTGAAAAAGTTTCTAAGGCCATTTCCCATCAAGGCCAATAACTAGGAGAACATGCAGTCCATCTCCAAAGCCTAGATGCTAAATTTGATCAGTTAACAGAGATGCTTAGAACATTCTGTCAAGCCTCACAATCCCCCAAGTGCATGCACCTTCAGTTGCTCGTCTCTAATCACCAAACCTATTGGCACCTGTTCCTAAACTGCCATTACCAGAAAAATGTGAGGTTCTCCAGATGAGTGCAGGGGATTCTTAAATCAATGCAGCCTACCCTCAGCTCAAAAGGCTGGATACACCATTTATTTCTCACATCTTTGTCTACATGGTCTACCCCTAAACATAGTGTACAACAGAGAAACACAATTTGTCTCAACATTCTGAAAGGCTGTGTGACAAAATCTCAAAGTAACCATTTCTTTATCCACAGTCCAATGGTCAAATGGAGCGAGTAAACCAAGACCTCAAGCATCTCTTTGAAATTATATCAAGATAATTGGACCTATCTATTACCATTAGCAGAATTTACCCATAATTCTCTGTACCATACCACACATCAGACTTCCCCTTTTCAAGCAGCTCTCAGTTACCAGCCCAGGATTCTCCCTTTAGAAAATCCTACTTCTGATGGTCTGTTGCCAACAAAAGAACTGGAAACAGATCAAACAGCTTTTCCTCTGTACTTCTGAACTATATCAAGTATTAGCCAACCAATAGTGCTGGATAGCTCCTTCCAGGTGATGCTCTATGGCGTTCCACCAAAAATCTACACCTTAAAAGAACCTTCAGCTAAATTGGGTCCTCAATTTGTGGGTCCATTCCACATTTTTTGTATAAATAATAAAGCATATCATCTTGTCCTTCCAGATTCCCTAAGCATGCATCCTGTATTTCATGTCTCCTTATTAAAGCCTGCAATCACAAACAGTATGATGGACAGACTGAATAGGAAGTTGAGAGAATCTTGGACTACAAGTGGCAAGGACAAAGACTCTTGTACCTTGTAGATAGGAAAGGCTACGCTATCACTGAAAAATCATGGGTTCCTACCATGGATCTTACATGCCATGATATCAGCCTTTCATTGTCAATTTCATCATAAACCATGTGGGGTGGTCCCCCCAGGGGTTCATTGACCACAGTCCACTATTCCTAAGTTGGCTTCTGCCACACTATTTGCTTGTCTGTGTTCCCATGCTATACTTTGTTGAAGAGATACCTAGGTATCTCCTAGGAAATAGTGCTGACATCTAGTGCTCTTGCAAATGCATAACATTCTTGCAAAACTGCAGCAATATAGTATTAAGACACTTGAGCTTAAATCCCTGCTTTTCAACAAAATATACTATGAGATTTAAGAACATTTGATAATAGAATTAAATTAGAAAATTGTATGTTCTATCTGAATCATAGAAGAAAATGTGGGTTTCATGTCCCTTTAAGGCCTGCTTAGCTCTTTCTCTTTGCCTGTGTATAATCTACTGCTATTGGGTGCACTATTTGATTCTGGATATACTTCGTTGATCAACCCTTTGCCTGGACTTTGAATATTCACTGGATTGTGCTTTTGTTTTGTCAGCTGTTTCCTCAGACCTCTGGCTTATCCTCGACTACAATTCTGTATTGTGATTTGTCTTGTTATTTGACCGCCTGGTTTAACCTTTAACCTAAACATAACTATTCTTTTTTATTGTGTTTTTGTACCTTCTAGCTTAATAGTTGTGAAATATTACCTGTCTGATTTCACCTTGGTCAGTTCTACTGGTCATATTCTGGGTCTAATCCTTTGTGCTGGATGCTAAGTTTTAATTATCACTTCACAACATCAGGGTCCCTACCTGAATGTACATTATCTAGGTAGGCTGTGACAGTGGGGAAGTAATGTTTTCAGATTTAGGAAGAGCAGTAGTGTGTATCAGGGGTTGGTGTAGCAGTAGTGTGTATCAGTGGTAGGTAGGGCAATAGTGTGTATTAGGGTAGGTGGGGCAGTGGTTTGTATCGGTGGTAGGTGGGGCAATAGTGTGTATATAGGGTAGTTGGGGTAGTAATATGTATCAGGGGTAGGTGGAGCAATAGTGTGTATTAGGGGTAGGTTGGGCAGTGGTTTGTATCAGAGGTAGGTGGGGCAGTGGTTTGTGTCAGAGGTAGGTGGGCAGTAGTGTGTGTCAGGGGTATGTGGGATAATAGTGTTTATTAGGGGTAGGTTGGGCAGTGGTTTGTATCAGGGGTAGGTGGGGCAGTGGTTTGTGTAAGGGGTAGGTGGGTAGTAGTGTGCATTAGGGGTAGGTGGGCAGTAGTGTGTGTCAGGGGTACAATAACAGCTGGTCAGCTTGTTGGTAACAAAAATAAATAAACATGATATATAGTTTTTTATGAACTTACGTTTCCTTTCGGTGTTTTCTTTCATTCTTTTCACTATCCCCAACAGCTTTAATCTTTCAGGCTTTGATTTTCCATGTTTTTCATTCTCACTAAACAGGAATAATTCTCCAAACCATCTGTTTATTCCAGGATGATCCTTCCAGATCCTGGTCTTCACGTCATCACTGCTCTTCTCCAGATCATCAATCACAAGAACTGTGTTTTCTTTTCCTTTATAGAAACGATAAGCAACATCAGATTCCATTAATACTACCTGGTGCCTAATAGTTGTTATGTGTCCAAATATGCATTTAACATCTTCATTGTGCAAGTTGTAATTATAACTACTGACTACTCTCAGCTTAGCATCGTGTGTACATGTCTGGTGCCAATCAAAATCAGCAAAGCTGATTGGTGCATCATGAGTTAGCTTACCTGTCAATCAAGCTTGTTAATAAACATAGTTCTGATCACTTGTGCTGATTGGTGCATCATGCGCTAGCTTACCTGTCAATCAAGCTTGTTATTAAACATAGTGCTGATCACTGGAGCGGATTGGTGCATCATGAGCTAGCTTACCTGTCAATCAAGCTTGTTAATAAACAGTGCTGATCACTGGAGTGGATTGGTGCATCATGAGCTAGCTTACCTGTCAATCAAGCTTGTTAATAAACAGTGCTGATCACTGGAGCGGATTGGTGCATCATGAGCTAGCATACCTGTCAATCAAGCTTGTTAATAAACAGTGCTGATCACTGGAGCGGATTGGTGCATCATGAGCTAGCTTACCTGTCAATCAAGCTTGTTAATAAACAGTTCTGATCACTTGTGCTGATTGGTGCATCATGAGCTAGCTTACCTGTCAATCAAGCTTGTTAATAAACAGTTCTGATCACTTGTGCTGATTGGTGCATCATGAGCTAGCTTACCTGTCAATCAAGCTTTTTAATAAACATAGTTCTGATCACTGTTTAAGCAAGTTCTGACACCTACACCAGAACACATGTAAAAGGTAGTGATTCGAGAGATATGAAGCAAATGTGCATTAAAATAGTATGTAGGGATTGTACAGCTCAAATATACTATCTACACCTTTATGTATCATTGTTTCTCAAAACTTTTAAAAAATCAGGTTTACTGGGTAAGGTCCATTATATAAAACATGGGTGATCTTTGGCATAGATTTGTATGGTATTCTACATTTTTCATTGAGTAAGTTTTAACAAATCAATTGCAAATAACAGCATCATCAAAATAATGGTACATTGTTTTACCCTATATAAGCCCATATTGTTGAAATGAACACAAACTTTTGCTCCAAACCCTCCAATCCTTTGTCATTTGTAACATATGCCTCCCATGGTTCTCTTCCTACCTGTCTAATTGTACCTTTAGTGTGGCCTTTTCTGGTGCAACCCCCACCCTCTACCACCTTCTGAATGGGATACCACAAGGCTCTGTCCTTGGCCCCTTCTCTATTTGTCATTATTAGGTTCCCACAGGTTTCAGTATCATTTGTATGCTGATGACACCTAAATCTACCTTTCTGCACCAGAACTATTTTCATTATTGCTAACTTCTGTCACTATCTTTCTCACATTTCATCTTGGATATTCTCTCACTAACTTAAAGTGAAAGTCAATCCTAGTGTTTGTGAAACGCTAGGATTGACCATTGAAACAAATAAAGCTGAAAGCTCCTTTATTTGTTTCAAGCGTTCAATGTTCTGAGTTGCTAAGGCAGCCCACGGCAGAATGCTGTTTTGCTTGAGAAGTGACGTTTCAACCTCTTAGCCAATAGCCATGGGGGAAATCCGGCTTGACACCCTTTGGAGCCAGATTTCCCGCACGATATTTGCTAAGAGGTGGAAGCGTCACCTCTTAGCAAAAACAGCTTTCTAACGTAGGCTTCCTTAGCAGATCTGAACGGCGAACGCTTGAAACAAGTAAAGGAGCTTTTAGCATGAAGTATTTTATACTTCATGAATGAAAGTCCCCTTTATTTGTTTCAATGGTAAATCTTAGCATTTCACAAACGCTATGATTGACTTTCACTTTACGCTAAATCTTTCCCAAAATTAGCTCCTTATTTTCCCCCTTCTTTGAAAATCCCCCATCTTTATATAACTGTTAACAATAGCATCATTACCCAACCCCCCAGGCCTGATGTCTTGGGGTCAAACTTGACTCAGATTTGTCATTCATTCTTCACATCAAGTCTTTGGCCAACTCCTGCCATTTCTACCTTAAAAAACATCTCTAAAATTTCCCACTTCCTTAAACAAGACTCCGCGAAGATATTAACCTGCTCTCTCATTATCTCCCACCTTGTCTATTGCAACTCCATCCTTTCTGCTCTCCCTAGTTGCCATCTATCTCCTTTACAATCCATAATGAATGCATCTGCCAGGCTCATCTTCCTTACACGTTACTCCTCATCTGCTGCCCCTCTCTGCCACTCCCTTCACTGGCTTCCTTTTGTCTCTAGAATTAAACACAAAATTCTGACTCTGACATTCAAGGTCCTCAATGGCACTGCTCCCCCCTATATCTCAGACCATGGAGCCTATTTATCAAAGCATCAACTATGTTGCATTCGCCGGCATCAATACGCTTGCCAAATATCGCTGCTGTAGATCTGAATACAATCTTCTTATTTATCAAAAAAGCCGTCAAAAACATGCGCGTCAACTACGATGCAAAGAGAATCGGACAGTCATCGATGTTGCGGCTATTCAGGTTTTTCCCAACTTTATTTATACCTTTTCATTACTGTCCATGAACAAGCACATTTCTCTAAAGCTAATCTTTCATTTTTCATCTGTTAATGTCCAAGAAATAGATTGATTTATACCTCAACAGATAATATCTCATAGAAAGTTATTTTTATATTGATTTGTTATATGATACTTTCACAGAAATTAAAAAATATTTGTATTTCTAGGAGTCATATGTTTTATTTATTTTTTACATTTTAAAAAAATAATTTGTACATATATCCTTGTACATACTTGTGTATATATATATATATGTGTGTGTGTGTGTGTGTGTTATGTCAGAAATCTTTTGCAATATTGACATGTCCCTAAGTTCCTTTTTTTGTTCTAAACAATGTTTTCTGTCATATCTCTGTGTTTATTTATACCTCTATATGTATATAGTGTAAATGTATTATTAGTCTGAGCAGGAATAATTGTGAATATAACATGTAATCAGGGTATCATATGTATTTATTTGCAATCAATGGATATTTTAAAGGGATAGGAAAGTAAAAATTTAAGTTGCATGATTCAGATAGAGCATTTAATTTTAAAACACTTTCAAATTCACTTCTATTTTCAAATGTGCTTTGTTCTCTTGGTATCCCTTGTTGGAAAAGAATATGCAAACATCCTAAACTAGTGAGAGCTAGCTGCTAATTGGTACCTGCACACATTTATCTCTTGTGATTGACTAAATAGATGTGTTCAGCTAAGTAGCGCAATGCTGTTCCTTCAGCAAAGGATAACCAGAGAATGAAGCAAATTTGATAATAGAACTAAATTGGAAAGTTATTTAAAATTGTATGGTCTATACAAATCATGAAAGAATATTTTGGGGTTTCCTGTCCCTTTAAGAGCTGGGTCAGTTTTCTCTCTGCACCTGTCTAACCCCTCCTGATTGCAATCTAGTCTTAAAAACCACCCCTACACAGGTGTTATAAAATGGGCTGGCATATAAGATGACATTTCTTCCTGAAAAAGAAATTCAAGAGAAGGAAGAAATACACTGACAATAGCATGCCAGTAAAGAGGTGATTTTAATTTCTGCTATATCTGAATCATGACAGTTTAATGTTAGGTGGGCTATCCCTTTGAGCTATCAGTTTAAGATTATATTGAATCAAAAATCAATGTCTAAAATATTACACTGTGTGTCCTAATGTCAGCATCAATGTTTATCTTTAATACTAATTTCACATAAACATACTTTCAAAGTATAATACGCAATGTAACAAATTCCAAATGGCACTTACAAGTTCTGATGAGTGATCAATGACAGAAGTATCGAGCAATTTGATTCGTTAGTGATAGTTTATAATGTGTATTTGAATCAGATTGGCTGATGTCATAAATCATGTGATTATGCATAATCCAATCAAAAGTGGTGAAAAAATTCACTACTGTATGGGTTATTTAGGAGTTTGCGTCATAATTGGTGGGAAAAGTATTTAGTCAAATATGGTGCGAAGTGGAGAGTGTGAATTGTATTACATGGCTTAAACATGGTGCACATAGATGTTTCCAATAAATAAAAAGGAAGTTAGCTATATTATGTTGTAGTGGATAGTGGATGTAGAGGCGCAGGTCTGTGCTTTTCTGATGCTCCAATTAAAGCTGATGAATAAAGAACTTCGCTTTTTATTTGTGTAGATCAACACCAAATAATTAGAGCAGTATATTTACTCAGAAAAATTCATTTAAGTAAAACATATAAAGAATATGTTGAGGATTTTCTGTCAAGTCCCTCCTGGTGTAGGCACAACTGCAAATGATAGCATTTACACTGAAATGTGTTGTATTTAACAGTGTGTATAAAGTGCAGTATACTCACTCCGAAATAATCAGAATCCGGCTCCTCCCAGGGTACTTATAGTAGCAATGTGAAAATTCCAAAAGGCAGCAAACAAATATTTGTTACAAAAACAAACATTTATTAAAATGTGTCACTATGGAAACTCTCATAAAACTCTCATAAAATGGCTCTACGCGTTTCAACGATGAACTCGTCTTCCTCAAGAGTAGTAAAAGTTAAAAGTGCTGCCCTTGGATTACACAGGTGCTTTTTATACAGGTAATCAAATGTTCCTCTTCCGGTGTAACCAGAATTGGACTCACATAAATAACAATGTCAAATGCCTCCAATGTTATCCTCATCCAATTTTTATGTATCGATAAATGCTATTACTATGTCAAATTTAATGAGCGCAATAGCGCTGTTGTGGATTTTGGATTTTAAATTTTGTAAATCGGATAAGTATAAACTTGCTTACGTAATCGTCATCTCAACCAATCAGCTTAGGTTTCAAGGAAGTTCCCTTTCAAGTCCCGTATGTTAGTGGTTCCAAATCAAGTCCGCTGCTGAGTTGCAATCACATGTTCTGGCTGTGCCAATCACAGATGGTTTTTCCTTGCTTTGTTTTCGTATTGTTCGTATATCCAATAGGAAAAAGTTCTGGGTTTGCATTGTAACCAATGTAAAGTTCTTATGTGAAATCTAGAAAATTTAATGATAGTGCAAATCACTGGTGACATATTTTCACATATATTCTCTACAACTTACTTATAATACATACATTATGTCTATTATAACAAAAAACTTATATAATCAAATGTAGTTATTTGATTGTGATATGTCCATGACGATATTTGTTTTTGTGTGAAAATTGTTTTACCAACTTAAGGTTGAATATGTGTGCTTAATTAATTATATTTGTGTAACTTTTAATATTTAGTGCTATTTAATAATTATTATTGTTGTAGTCCTAAAATCGTGATTGGATCAGTGATAGTGAATATTAATTAGACAATTTCAAAATGTCAAAATTATCCAATGTTATAACTATATCTTTAATAGTAAAAAAATAAAATTATGTATTTGGCAGTGAATTAAATCTTTGGCAGTGAATTTTTTTTTAAATTAAATTAAGCCTGCCACTCTGATATCTTTGTTTAGTCCATAATGTCCATAGGTTTTTAGTGTATGTATCCACCATAATTCTCTCCTATCTAGTTCTTTTTCCATCCCCCCCCCCTCTCCAATGTAAAGATACTTTTTCAATACCAATCCAAAATATATGTTTTTTGTCAAAAGCAGGGCAGTTGTTATAATGTATTGGGACTCCATGGTCATCTTATTCTTTTTCAATTTTATTTAAATGCTCTAATATTCTTGTTTTTACAAAACGTGACGTTTGACCTGGCGGAGATACATAGATGATATTATATGCATTTGGAACGATAGTGAGGATACCCTAAACACTTTTATTTCTCACCTAAATAACAATAACCTGAATATAATATTAACAACTGAAATCAGTAAAACTGAAATTAAATTTTTAGACCTTTCAATCTATATATAAGAAGGTAACTTACATACTAAGACTTTCTTTAAAAATTGTGATACGAATACATACATTAGGAAAGATAGTGATAATCATCATCCAACATGGCTAAAAGGCCAATTCCTCCTTATCAGAAGGAACTGTGATAAAATGGAGGATTTCAACATACAATCTAAAAACATTAAAGAGAGATTTGAACAAAAGGGATATGAGAGTAAAATTCTAGAACAAGGCAGAATTGAAGTTGGTAATAGAGATCGAAATTTTCTAATATCAAACACAAATAATGGTGATCCTCAAAGTTTAAATTTTCCCAGATTCATTACCACTATAAACAAATTAAACATATCATAAATCAACACTGGAATATCCTTAAAAATGCTGAATATCTCAATACCATCATTCCAGATAAGCCAACGATAACCTTCAGGAAGGGTATACATTTTAAACAAAGGCTGGCACCCTCCTTAATTAAAGGAATTAATCCACCTAAACCAATCCAGATTTCAAATCTCACTGGGTTTTATACCTGTGGACATTGTAAAGCATTTAATAACACGAAACAAACATATAAAACATTCACTTCGACTACAACAGGAAAGACGTATCTAATTAAAGACTTTATTAGCTGTAAACCCAAAAATGTGATCTATTTATTACAATGTAATTGCAAGATACAATATTTAGGTCAAACATCACGTTTTGTAAAAACAAGAATATTAGAGAAATTAAATAAAATTGAAAAAGAAAAAGATGACCATGGAGTCCCAATACATTATAACAACTGCCCTGCTTTTGACAAAAAAACATATATTTTGGATTGGTATTGAAAAAGTATCTTTACATTGGAGAGGGGGGGGAGATGGAAAAAGAACTAGATATGAGAGAATTATGGTGGATACATACACTAAAAACCTATGGACATTAGGGACTAAACAAAGATATCAGAGTGGCAGCCTTACACAAATATAATTAATTAAGCACACATATTCAACCTTAAGTTGGTAAAACACTTTTCACACAAAAACAAATAGGGATACACATCTCCAAGTGTTTTCACTACCACTATATATACACCAATTTAAAATTAAAGAGAATAAACACTTTCTGGAAATGAATCCTCCTAACTACTAGAGAATGATCAATACATTTTCCACAAAATATCATGTAATTTCGTTTAGGGGCAAAAATAGGAGTAATGAATGGACCAAACATTAGGGAATAATTTACAAAAATAAAAATAATAAATAGCATATTCAAATATCGTCATGGACATATCACAATCAAATAACTATATTTGATTATATAAGATTTTAGTTATAATAGACATAATGTATGTATTATAAGTAAGTTGTAGAGAATATATGTGTAAATATGTCACCAGTGATTTGCACTATCATTACATTTTCTAGATTTCACATAAGAACTTTACATTGGTTACAATGCAAACCCAGAACTTTTCCTATTGGATATACGAACAATACGAAAACAAAGCAAGGAAACACCATCTGTGATTGGCACAGCTGGAACATGTGATCGCAATTTGGCAGCAGACTTGATTTGAAACCACTAACATACGGGACTCGAAAGGGAACTTCCTTGAAACCTAAGCTGATTGGTTGAGATGACGATTACGTAAGCAAGTTTATACTTATCCGATTTCAATTTTAAATCCACAACAGCGCTATTGCGCTCATTACATTTGACATAGTAATAGCATTTATCGATACATAAAAATTGGATGAGGATAACATTGGAGGCATTTGACATTGTTATTTCTGGGAGTCCAATTCTGGTTACACCGGAAGAGGAACATTTGATTACCTGTATAAAAAGCACCTGTGTAATCCAAGGGGAGCACTTTCAACTTTTACTGCTCTTGAGAAAGTCGAGTTCATCGTTGAAACACGTAGAGCTATTTTATGAGAGCTTTTTTATCTGTCCATAGTGACACATTTTAATAAATGTTTGTTTTTGTAACAAATATTTGTTTGCTGCTTTTTGGAATTTTTACATTGCTACTATAAGTACCCTGGGAGGAGCCGGATTCTAATTATTTCGGAGTGAGTATACTGCACTTTATACACACTGTTAAATACAACACATTTCAGTGTAAATGCTATCATTTGCAGTTGTGCCTACACCAGGAGGGATTTAACAGAAATTCCTCAATATATCCTTTATATGTTTTACTTAAATGAAGAGGTTGCACTCTGAATTTTTCAGAGTAAGTATACTGCACTAATTATTTGGTGTTGATCTACACAAATAAAAAGTGAAGTTCTTTATTCCTCAGCTTTAATTGGAGGTTCAGAAAAGCACAAACCTGCGCCTCTACATCCACTATCCACTATTCCATAACAGTCCTTAGGGAGAGACTGATAGAAGGCAGCGGTCCACACAGAGGGGAGTATTCTTGTAATTTCTGTACAAATATTGTTGTTACATCTAGCATATTTTGTATAGAATTATATTGTCTATATTATGTTGTGTATTTATTTCATTTTTATCTCTATATCTATTAGTAGAACAAGTTTGGGGCAAAATTTTACACCAAATATAGTTTGGGGCAAAACTTTGCACCAAATATGTAGAAATAATATTGTCCCCTTGCTTTATAATGAGAGACAAATTTGTAGCATAATCCATAAGTAGTAATGTAGTTTTCATTTTTATCCCTATATCTACTAGTGCACCAAATGTGGAGCAATAATATTGTTTGATTTAGAAAGGGTATACAATTGTAATAAAGTTTCTAATTTACTTTTATTATGTAATATACTTCATTCTCTTGCAGCATCGAACATAAGCTTTCTGTGTTTTCCGACTCCCATTGAGTTCTATGGCATCCGCGACCTGAAGGGTGGCAGATTGAAAACTAGGTACGCTGAGTCTGAAAAAACGCGAGCGTAACTATAGAATTTTTGATAACTTCGTGAGAGCTTCAAATAGTGTTGATTAGGAGGGCGAATGAACACGATTCCGCTCGAATACCACAGTTTTTAACTCGCATCAATCTGTGTCGGATTGAGATTGTAGGATCGTACATAACGTCAGACAAATTTCAACATTTGCCGATCTTGACGCTTTGATAACTACGGCGGATCAATCTTGCGACAATTATGACACGGAATTCCAGCGTATTTTCGGTTTGACGCTTTCATAAATAGGCCCCCATGCCTCCAGATACTCTCCCTCCCGTCCCTTTCGCTCTACTCATTACCTCCTCCTCTCTTGTAACCTACCTGTGTCTTCAGTGTGTGAGAGAGTGAGGCAAGTGTGTCTTCAATGTTTGAGAGAGTGAGGAGTGAGACAAGTGAGTCTTCAGTGTGTGAGAGAGTGAGCAGGAGACAATTGTGTCTTCAGTGTTTGAGAGAGTGAGGAGTGAGACAAGTGAGTCTTCAGTGTGTGAGAGAGTGAGCAGGAGACAAATGTGTCTTCAGTGTGAGAGAGTGAGGAGTGAGACAAGTTTGTCTGCAGTGTGTAAGAGAGTGAGCAGGAGACAAATGTGTCTTCAGTGTGAGAGAGTGAGGAGTGAGACAAGTGAGTCTTCAGTGTGTGAGAGAGTGAGGAGTGAGACAAGTGAGTCTTCAGTGTGTGAGAGAGTGAGGAGTGAGACAAGTGAGTCTTCAGTGTGTGAGAGAGTGAGCAGGAGACAAATGTGTCTTCAGTGTTTGAGAGAGTGAGGAGTGAGACAAGTTTGTCTGCAGTGTGTAAGAGAGTGAGCAGGAGACAAATGTGTCTTCAGTGTGAGAGAGTGAGGAGTGAGACAAGTGAGTCTTCAGTGTGTGAGAGAGTGAGGAGTGAGACAAGTGAGTCTTCAGTGTGTGAGAGAGTGAGGAGTGAGACAAGTGAGTCTTCAGTGTGTGAGAGAGTGAGCAGGAGACAAGTGAGTCTTCAGTGTGAGAGAGTGAGGAGTGAGACAAGTTTGTCTGCAGTGTGTAAGAGAGTGAGCAGGAGACAAGTGTGTATTCAGTGTTTGAGAGAGTGAGGAGTGAGACAAGTTTGTCTTCAGTGTTTGAGAGAGTGAGCAGGAGACAAGTGAGTCTTCAGTGCTTGAGAGAGTGAGGAGTGAGACAAGTTTGTCTGCAGTGTGTAAGAGAGTGAGGAGTGAGACAAGTGTGTCTTCAGTGTTTGAGAGAGTGAGGAGTGAGACAAGTGAGTCTTCAGTGCTTGAGAGAGTGAGGAGTGAGACAAGTGTGTCTTCAGTGTTTGAGAGAGTGAGGAGTGAGACAAGTGTGTCTTCAGTGTTTGAGAGAGTGAGGAGTGAGACAAGTGTGTCTTCAGTGCTTGAGAGAGTGAGGAGTGAGACAAGTGTGTCTTCAGTGTTTGAGAGAGTGAGGAGTGAGACACGTTTGTCTGCAGTGGGTAAGAGAGTGAGCAGGAGACAACTGTGTCTTCAGTGTTTGAGAGAGTGAGGAGTGAGACAAGTGAGTCTTCAGTGTTTGAGAGAGTGAGCAGGAGACAAGTGTGTCTACAGTGTTTGAGAGAGTGAGGAGTGAGACAAGTGAGTCTTCAGTGTTTGAGAGAGTGAGGAGTGAGACAAGTGAGTCTTCAGTGCTTGAGAGAGTGAGGAGTGAGACAAGTGTGTCTTCAGTGTGAGAGAGTGAGCAGGAGACAAGTGAGTCTTCAGTGTGAGAGAGTGAGGAGTGAGACAAGTTTGTCTGCAGTGTGTAAGAGAGTGAGCAGGAGACAAGTGTGTCTTCAGTGTGAGAGAGTGAGCAGGAGACAAGTGTGTCTTCAGTGTGAGAGAGTGAGGAGTGAGACAAGTGAGTCTTCAGTGTGAGAGAGTGAGCAGGAGACAAGTGTGTCTTCAGTGAGAGAGAGTGAGGAGTGAGACAAGTGTGTCTTCAGTGAGAGAGAGTGAGGAGTGAGACAAGTTTGTCTGCAGTGTGTAAGAGAGTGAGGAGTGAGACAAGTGTGTCTTCAGTGTTTGAGAGAGTGAGCAGGAGACAAGTGTGTCTTCAGTGTGAGAGAGTGAGGAGCGAGACAAGTTTGTCTTCAGTGTGAGAGAGTGAGCAGGAGACAAGTGTGTCTTCAGTGTGAGAGAGTGAGGAGTGAGACAAGTAAGTCTTCAGTGTGTGAGAGAGTGAGCAGGAGACAAGTGTGTCTTCAGTGTGAGAGAGTGAGCAGGAGACAAGTGTGTCTTCAGTGTGAGAGAGTGAGGAGCGAGACAAGTTTGTCTGCAGTGTGTAAGAGAGTGAGCAGTTAGAGGAGGTTGAGTGTCTGCAGTGCGTAAGAGATGGAGGACTCAGTGAGAGAGCAGTGTGAAGAGGGTTTCAGTAGACAGGAGTCTAAGATAGCAAATTAGGTCAGTAAAAAGAAGTTGAAGTGAATATGTACTTAGGAGAGAAACACAAGACATCAAAATATACAAAGAAAATAAAAAAAATATAGAAGCAGGAGCCTCGTGGGCTATATAGTTAGTGGCAAATGATGATGAGGAACCCAGAACTACAGCAAATCCAAAATCAGGATTCAATTATCCATCATAAATATGTCAGACATTGTTTCTATTGGTAAAATTACAGCTGATAAGTTGACAAAGAGACTTTCAGCTAAGGCAGCAAAAAAAAAAATCTGTTTAACTCTTCCTTTCCCAGGTAAAAGCTAGAAATATTGACATTTGTATGCCATTCAAGAACCACACTGCTAAAATGTGAAACGATCAGGTGCAAATATCTTAATATGTACTCAGCTCAAAAAAAGCTGTTAAAAAAGGGCAAAAATATGTTTTCAAAAGATTAGGGTTGTTTACAATAGATTGTTTATGGTTTAGAAGGTCATATGAGGCTTCAAATGTCCTTTGCATTTAGTAATGACATCTGGGTACAGAAACAAAATATTAAACAACTTACCAAGTTTACAGGTTTTATATATATTATTCTTCAATATTTGATTGATTGATTTGTCCAAACCAATGATGTTATTGCCTCCATATTTGTGTGCATGGTACAAAATGGCAAAGCTGCACTCAAATGATTGTAGATCATGCTGGATAATATTAGACATGTCAAAATAGGTGACTTCCACCACCTCATCGGCAAAGTGTTGTGCTTGAAGCTCATTAAGTAACCACTGACAGTATATCTGCTTATGGTTTGAGAAGATGATGACTTTATGATTCAGAGATTTCAAAGATGAAGAACGCACACTATGAGAGGTCATTGGCACATGAGATGTTAGCGGCACATGAGAGGTCATTGGCATATGAGATGTTAGCGGCACATGAGAGGTCATTGGCATATGAGATGTTAGCGGCACATGACATATTTCTTCATCTGCTGCTTTATCTTCAGACAGAGGTTCTGATTCACAAAAATGAGGGACCTTAAAAGAAAAAATGCACTATTTTAAATAAATGATATATCCATTGTTTTACAACTTCTCATATGTTTTATGTATATATTGATTTTCTGCTCGGTAGTAGATCTTTTCTCTATCTCTTTCTGTCTGTTTATACATGCAAGTATATATACATAAAGATCTAGGTGTCCCTGCACTAATATGCAAAAAAATATGATATAAACAGAGCCAGTCTGAACTGAACAATAGCTAAAGTAATAAACAGGAAAAGATGCATATACAATGTGCTGATTTAATAAACAAATAACAAGCATAAATTATGCATTATTTTCAAAAGATGCAACATAAAAAAACAACAAGAAAACAAAAATTACTGGGCATCCCCAGTTACGAAACATAAATAAACGTCAGTCTGTGACTAAGACTCGAGCCAAAACCTTTAAATATAATATCCAGTTAAAGACAACATGTGCCTTTAAGATGAAAAGTGAGACAGGCTTAAATGCAGGAATAGCAGGCTTTGTATGCAAGCGGTTCAAAGAGTGCAAAGCTTAAGAGCATTTTAAACAAAGCAGTTCATGCAAAGGGATATAACTTGTTAAGAGTGTAGTTTTAGTGTAGATACCAGTGTCCACAGCATAATAATAATGGATGGTGTATGTAAGCAGATACCGGAACTTAAGGACAACAGTCCACCAGTTTGATATGCAGCAGCTCCAGGTAATGAAGGAACGAACAGCGCTCAATGAGCGATCTCACCTAATCTTCAGGGGATAAACGTATAGACGATCCAATCCGTTATGTCATCCAGACCACTCAAGGTATAAATTAATGATACAGTGCAATCCTTCATATCCAAGTCAATCCATACGTGAAAAGACAATTTCAAAGGAACCCGTTTGCCTCGGCTCAGTTTAGCGCCTGACGTCACCACTCACAGGCAATGTGCATTTCGGGCTCCACCCTTACACTTGGTCTGTCAGACCAGGACTCCACGCTTTTATTTAACCCCTTAATGACAACTGAAGTACCAGGTACGTCATGCATTAACAAGCAGTTAATGACAATGGACGTACCTGGTACGTCAGTTGTCTAACAGAGTGCTGGAAGTGATTGCGATGGCTTCCAGCAGCTCTGAGGGTATTGCAGTGATGCCTCGATATGGAGGCATCCTGCAATACCCCTTTACAAGACTCCGATGCAGAGAGAGCCACTCTGTGGCCCTCTCTGCACCGGTAGTGATGGTGCCGATGGTGCCTTTGTCCGGTGGGAGGAGGGAGCGTGCGGGGTATTGTGGGGGGGCTGCTACACTACAGAAATAATTAAACATATTAATAAAATTAAAATAGTTTGGTTTGTGGGGCCAAACTGGGTACTGGCAGACAGCTGCCAGTACCCAAGATGGCGGTAATTAGGTAGGGGAGAGGGTTAGAGAGCTGGAGGGGGGGGATCAGGGAGGTTGGTGCTAAGGCAGGGGTCCATCACAACTAAAATATTTTATAATTTTTATTTAAAAAAAAAAAAAACTCTTTTATTTAGTACTGGCAGACTTTCTGCCAGTACTTAAGATGACGGTAACAATTGTGGGGTGGGGGAGGGAAGAGAGCTGTTTGGGAGGGATCAGGGGGTGGGATGTGTCAGGTGGGAGGCTGATCTCTAAAATTAACCCTGCAAGCTCCCTACAAGCTACCTAATTTAACCCCTTCACTGCTGGGCATAATTCACGTGTGGTGCGCAGCAGCATTTAGCGGCCTTCTAATTACCAAAAAGCAACGCCAAAGCCATATAAATCTGCTATTTCTGAACAAAGGGGATCCCAGAGAAGCTTTTACAACAATTTCTGCCATAATTGCACAAGCTGTTTGTAAATAATTTCAGTGAGAAACCTAAAATTGTGAAAAATGTAAAGTTTTTTTTTTTATTTGCTCGCATTTGGCAGTGAAATGGTGGCATAAAATATACCAAAATGGGCCTAGATCAATACTTGGGGTTGTCTACTACACTACACTAAAGCTAAAATTAACCCTACAAGCTCCCTACAAGCTCCCTAATTAACCCCTTCACTCCTGGGCATAAAACATGTGTGGTGCGCAGCGGCATTTAGCGGCCTTCTAATTACCAAAAAGCAACCACAAAGCCATATAAGTCTGTTATTTCTGAAAAAGGGGATCCCAGAGAAGCATTTACAACCATTTGTGCCATAATTGCAGAAGCTGTTTGTAAATAATTTCAGTGGGAAACCTAAAGTTTGTGACAAAATTTGTGAAAAAGTGAACTTTTTTTTTTATCGCATTTGGCGGTGAAATGGTGGCATGAAATATACCAAAATGGGCCTAGATCAATACTTTGGGATGTCTTCTAAAACAAAATATATACATGTCAAGGGATATTCAGATATTCCTGACAGATATCAGGGTTCCAAAGTAACTAGCGCTAATTTGGAAAAAAAGTGGTTTTGAAATAGCAAAGTGCTACTTGTATTTATTGCCCTATAACTTGCAAAAAAAGCAAAGAACATGTAAACATTGGGTATTTCTAAACTCAGGACAAAATTTATAAGTTATTTAGCATGAGTGTTTTTTGGTGATTGTAGATGTGTAACAGATTTTGGGGGTCAAAGTTAGAAAAAGTGTGTTTTTTTCCATTTGTTCCTCATATTTTATCATTTTTTTTTTAGTAAATTATAAGATATGATGAAAATAATGGTATCTTTAGAACATCCATTTAATGACGAGAAAAACGGTATATAATATGTGTGGGTACAGTAAATGAGTAAGAGGAAAATTACAGCTAAACGCAAACACTGCAGAAATGTAAAAATAGCCATTGTCATTAAGGGTAAGAAAATTGAAAAATGGTCCGGTCATTAAGGGGTTAAGGCAAATCCCATGAGTGCCGGAGTGCCATCTAGTGGTAGGCACTCACATAGAGATTGAAAGGTGATTGCTTAAAACAATACAATCGGGTCAATGCTTTGCAGTGTGTCCTCAATACATTGTATCGAACAATATGAACAAAAGCAAAAACCATTTGTTGGAATTAAAGTACATCATATGCAGACATACAAACATAATTTATGTTCAAGTTACCAAAGATAACAAAAATATGAAAAATAAAAAACAAAAATTTTTATCAATAAAAAAATTATGAACAATAAAACACAAAAAGGTGTGAAAAATACCTAAAGTATATATTCATAGATTACAACTCTCCTAAATTTACAGAGTCCTTGTTTTTAGACTCCAATGGGCCAAAGTAACCTATGTCACTGTGTAAAAAAAACTACACTAATCTGTCTTTTATTAAAACTAAATATCTCACAGCTAATCTCCAATACTATCTCTAATTACAAAAGGGAAAGAGTATGTATCGAATATTCTATACTAGATGAACCACAGTCCTTATATGAAATTACCCCATGTAATCTCCCTATTAAGACCATAGGGGATCATTGAATCCAATTTTTGAATCCATTGTGCTTCTATTTCAAAAAGCAATTCCTGCTTGTTACCTCCTCTTCTCAAGGGACCTTCTCCATCAACCACCTGAAATTTTAGTTGACTCTTATTATGCCCAAACAGTGTGAAATGATGCGCAACTGGAGCGGACGGATCTAGTTTACCTATCGCTGTTTTATGTTGTCTTATCCTATCTTTTACACATTTAGTTGTTTTGCCTGCATAGGCTAGACCACATGGAAATTTTATTTATTTAAAGGACCAGTCAACACATTAGATTTGCATAATCAACAAATGCAAGATAACAAGACAATGAAATAGCACTTAGTCTGAACTTCATATGAGTAGTAGATTTTTTTATAACAAATTTCAAAGTTATGTATATTTCCACTCCACTTGTACCATGTGACAGCAATCAGCCAATCACAAATGCATATACGTATAGTCTGTGAATTCTTGCACATGCTCAGTAGGATCTGGTGACTAAAAAAGTGTAAATATAAAAGACTGTGCACATTTTTTTTAATGGAAGTAAATCGGAAAGTTGTTTAAAATTACATGCTGTATCTAAATCATGAAAATTTAATTTAACCTGAGTGTCCCTTTAACAACATATTGTGATTCACAAGTGAAGTGACCTTTAATTGGTAAATGCTTTCCAGATCTGGGGTGAGTGACAGTATTACCTGACTGTATTGAATTGCACTGAGCACAATTATTGCATGCAAAAGTCCCATTGGGTAATTCTGAGCTATCAAGATTATTGCTATCTCTGCTTGAACCCATATCGGCCTTAACCAGAATGTCCCTTAGATTACGATTTCTCTTATATGAGAAAAGGGGAAAGTTTCTAAATGTAGAGGCTAAAGCTCTGTCTTCTGCTAACAGTGTCCAATGTCTCTTGAAGATTTTTTGTAATGGTTTTATATGGTATCCATATGGTACAACAAACAGAATTCTATTTTCTATAGACTGTTGTTTGGGCCTTTTTTGGACAAGTTGCTCACGAGTGATCTGATCCACTCTTGCTTTATGAGTTTCTAATAGTGCAGTTGGATATCCCAGGCTCTCAAATCTACTGAAAAAGTAATCAAATTGTTGATCCAATTTTGACTTATCATTAATAATTTTTTTTGCCCTCAGCAATTGGCTGAAAGGGAGGCTCTTGAGAGTCTGAGGGGGATGAAAACTGGTGAACTCTAGAAGATTATTTTTGTCTGTCTCCTTTCTAAAGACATCTGTTGTCAACGAACTGGCCACTCTAGAGACAGTGATGCCAAGGAAATTTTTTGACTATTATAATCATATTCCATGGTAAACTGATAATTCACATCAAATTTATTAAGTTCTTCAAAGAACATGAGCAGGGAATCAAGGTCCCCTGTCCAGATCATAAAGACATCATCAATATATCTCTTCCAAAATTTGCAATATTTTTTGAAGTTACCATGTGTTTATATAAATGTTTGTTCAAAATCGTATACAAAGAGGGTAGCGTAAGTGAGGGCCATATTCACCCCATTGCGGTATCCTTTGTTTGAAGATAGAATGAATCAAAGAGGAAATAATTCCTTTTTAGCACTATCTCAAGGAGATCCATAATGAACATCCTCTACCTAGGGGAATAGAGATGCATAGCATTAAGCTGATCACCAATACATTTGTAAATTTTCAATGTTACATAGAAAGTCAGAAGTGTCTTCTAAGTATGAGGGGACCGTCTCCAATATGGGTCATAACAGTTTGTCCAAGAAAATAGAAAGAGGTTGAAAGATTGAATTAGTGCTGGCCACTATCAGCCTACCAGGCGGATTGTTAAGATTTTTTTGTACCTTTGGTGAATAGGCATGAGGCTTATGTTGACACTATGAGCGAATTCCATACTCAGGTTCAAACACTTAAACCCAAAAGTACAGCTCATGCTCCATTAATCAATAATACAGATGAAGCTTTCATTACATTAATTAAAATAGATTTTGATAAATTAAAAAAGAGACGTGTAGGATTGGGAAAACCTAATCTCAACATGGCTGAAAGGAAGGCTCTTGATTCTCTTAAATACAGAACTGACCTTGTCATCAAACCTGCTGACAAGGGCGGAGCTCTGGTTGTCATGGACAAATCACTTTACATAAGTGAAATATACAATCAAATGGGGGTTGTAGGTAATTATTCAAAATTGACATTTAACCCTACAGTAAAATTTTAGACCTATATACAATCAGTCATTGATGCAGACTTGGAAAACTGCATTATCACTAAAAAACAAGCCAACTTTTTGATACAAAAGGATCCGGTAATACCGGTTGTTTATTGTTTACCAAAGGTACACAAAAATCTTAACAATCCACCCGGTAGGCAGATAGTGGCCAGCACTAATTCATTCTTTCAACCTCTTTCTATTTTCTTGGACAAATTGTTACGACCCATATTGGAGACGGTCCCTTCATACTTAGAAGACACTTCTGACTTTCTACGTAACATTGAAAATTTACACATTAGTGATAATTCAATTTTAGTAACTCTAGACATCAAAAGTCTGTATACATCTAAACCCCAGAAGGCAGGTCTTAAATGTATTGGTGATCAGCTTAATGCCATGCAGCTCTATTCCCCTAAGGAGAGGATGTTCATTATGGATCTCCTAGAGATAATGCTGACAAGGAATTATTTCCTCTTTGAGGATTCATTCTATCTTCAAACAAAGGGTACCACAATGGGGGCGAATATGCCCCCCACTTACACTACCCTCTTTGTACACGATTTTGAACAAACATTTCTATACACACTTGGTAACATCAAAAAATATTGCAAATTTTGGAAGAGATATATTGATGTCTTTATGATCTGGACAGAGGACCTTGATTCCCTGCTCATGTTCTTTGAAGAACTTAATAAATTTGATGTGAATCTTCAGTTTACCATAGAATATGATTATAATAGTCAACATTTCCTTTACACCACTGTCTCTAGAGTGGCCAATTCATTGCCAACAGATGTCTTATGAAAGGAGACAGACAGAAATGATCTTCTAGAGTTCACCAGTTTTCATCCCCCTCAGACTCTCAAGAGCCTCCCTTTCAGCCAATTGCTGAGGGCAAACAGAATTATTAATGATAAGTCAAGATTGGATCAACAATTTGATGACTTTTAAAGTAGATTTGAGAGCCGGGAATTTCCACCCACACTATTATCAGATCCCTCGTGAGCAACTTGTCCAAAAAAGGCCAAAACAACAGACTATAGAAAATAGAATTCAGTTTTTTGGACCGTATGAATACCATATAAAACCATTACAAAAAATCGAAGAGACATTGGACACTGTAAGCAGAAGACAGAACTTTAGCCTCTAAATTTAGAAACTTTCCCCTTTTTGCATATAAGAGAAATCTTAACCGAAGGGACAATCTGGTTAAGGTCGATATGGGGTCAGAGATAGCAATAACCTTGATAGCGCAGAGATACCCAATGGAACTTTTGCATGCAATAATTGTGCTCAGTGCAATTCGATACAGTCAGGTAAATACTGTCACTCACCCGAGATCTGGAAAGCGTTTACCAATTAAAGGTCAGTTCACTTGTGAATCACAATTTGTTGTTTATGTAATTAAATGTCCATGTGGTCTAGCCTATGTGGGCGAAACAACTAAATGCATAAAAGATAGGATAAGACAACATAAAACAGCGATAGGTAAACTAGATCCGTCCGCTCCAGTTGCGCATCATTTCACACTGTTTGGGCATAATAAGAGTCAACTAAAATCTCAGTTGGTTGATAGAGTAGGGCCCTTGAGAAGAGGGGATAACAGACAGAAACTGTTTTTAAAAAAAGAAGCACAATGGATTCAAAAATTGGATTCAATGATGCCCTTTGGTCTAAATAGGGAGATTATATGGGGTACTTTCCTATAAGGACTGTGGTTCATCTAGTATAGAATATTCAATACATACTCTTTCCCTTTTGTAATTAGAGATAGTATTGGAGATTAGCTGTGAGATATTTAGTTTTAATAAAAGAACGATTAGTGTAGTTTCGTTGACACAGTGAAATTGGTTACTTTGGCCCACTGGAGTCTAAAAACAAGGACTCTGTAAATTTAGGAGAGTTGTAATCTATGGATATATACTTTAGGTATTTTTCACACCTTTTTGTGTTTTATTGTTCATAATTTTTTTATTGTTAAATTTTTATTTTATTTTTTTTCATATTTTTATCTTTGGTAACTTGAACAATTATGTTTGTATGTCTGCATATGATGTACTTTAATTCCAGCTAATGGTTTTTGCTTTTGTTCATATTGTTCGATACAATGTATTGAGGACACACTGCAAAGCAATGAACCGACTGTATCATTTTAACAATCAACTTTGAATCTCTATGTGAGTGCCTACCACTAGATGGCACTACGGCACTCATGGGATTTGCCTTAAATATAAGCGTGGAGTCCTGGTCTAACAGGTCAAGTTGAAGGGCGGAGCCCGAAATGCACGTTTCCTGTGAGTGGTGACGTCAGACGCTAAACTAAGCCGATGCAAGCGGGTTTCTTTTCAAATTGTCTTTGCACTTATGGATTGACTTGGATATAAAGTATTGCACTGTATCATTCATTGATACTTCGAGTGGTCTGGATGACATAACGGATTGGATTGTCTATACGTTTATCCCCTGAAGATTGGGTGAGATCGCTGATTGAGCGCTGTTCGTTCCTTCATTACCTGGAGCTGCTGCATATCAAACTGGCGAACTGTTGTCCTTAAGTTCCGGTATCTGCTTACATACACCATCCATTATTATTATGCTGTGGACACTGGTATCTACACTAACACTACTCTCTTAACAAGTTATATCCTTTTGCATGAACTGCTTTGTTTAAAATGCTCTTAAGCTTTGCACTCTTTGAACCGCTTGCATACAAAGCCTGCTATTCCTGCATTTAAGCCTGTCTCACTTTTCATCTTAAAGGCACATGTTGTCTTTAACTGGACATTATATTTAAAGGTTCTGGCTCAAGTCTTAGTCACGGACTGACGTTTATTTATGTTTCGTAACTGGGGACGCCCAGTAATTTTTGTTTTCTTGTGGTTTTTTTATGTTGTATCCTTTGAAAATAATGCATCATGTATGTTTGTTATTTGTTTATTAAATCTGCACTTTGTATATGCATCTTTTCCTGTTTATTACATTAGCTAGTGTTCAGTTTAGCACAATAGGACTGGCTCTGTTTATATCGTATTTTTTGCATATTAGTACGGGGACACCTAGATCTTTTTGTATTATTTTGGGGTGTTTATAACTGGAGTACACCTTTGTCCCAAGCATTATCTTAAATTACTTAATTCAACATCTCACTTTGTTTACTTTTTAGTGCTCATCCTGATATTTGTATACATATATATGTATATATATATATATATATATATATATATATATATATATATATTTATATATAAGTGGATTGGAACCCTTTGCAGTCAAGTTGCTGAGAACATGAAAAACCATATTTATGCAATATTCATATTTTATGTAGTTTTTACTGTAAATATTTAAATTTCCGAAGTTCTTCACATACAGGAATATGTTGTAAGTATTTTTAAATATATATTCATATATATATATATATATATATATATATATATATATATATATATAAAATACAGACAGTTAGCGCTAGTTAAGTTACCTGCATCTCCCAACAGAGACTCAAAAACTGTTGCCTCCCAATCAGCTGCCCTAGGCAAGTGCCTTGTTTGCGTAGGCCAAAATAAGCCACTGACCTTTACATATAAATAATAATGTGTGTATATATATATATATATATATATATATATATATACACATACACACACATACAAACAGTTGACAATAATATTGACACCCCTGCATCTCTGGTGTGCACCATTCCAGAAAATTGCGGCAATTACAAATGTTTAGGCATTCTTATGTTTATTTCTTTTGTTTGTATTGTTATGACACAAACAAGTGGTGAAAAAAAGCCAAATCTGACACATTCCACGCAGAATTAAAAAAATGTACTGGACAACATTATTGGCATATTCTCAAAATTATAAGAATTAATTGCATTCCAAATTTGTGATGCTCATGTAATTTTGTAATTAAACTCACCTGTATCAATTAGCAGGTGCTGACAATATAGAAATCACACCGGCAACCAGTGTCTCTGTGTGGCACACTGAGCATGGAGAAGAGAAAGAACAACAAAGAATTGTCTGAGGATTTGAGAACAAAAATTGTGGAACAGCATGGACAATCTCAAGGTTACAAGTCCATCTCCAGAGATTTTAATGTTCTTGTGTTCACTGTGCACAACAATGTCAAGAAGTTTACAGCCCATGGCACTGTAGTTGATCTCCCTGGACATGGACGAAAGAGAAAAATTGATCAAAGACTGCAACAAAGGATTGTTCAAATGGTTGATAAAGAACCTTGATCAACTTCCAGACAGATTCAAGCTGATCTTCAGGCACAGAGTACAAATGTGTAGGCTTGCACTATACGTTGACATCTGATTGAAAAGGGACCCTATGGTAGGAGACCCAGGAGGACCCCACTGCTGACACAGAAACATAAAAAAGCCAGATTTGAGTGTGCCAAAACTTACATGAGGAAGCTAAAATCCTTTTGGGAGAATGTTCTGTGGACAGACAAAAAAAAAATTACAGCTTTTTGGTAAAGCCCATCATTCTACTGTTTTCAGAAAAAGAAATGTCTTTTAAAGAAAAGAATATAGTCCCTACAGACAAACATGGTGGAGGTTCATTTATGTTTTGGGGTTACTTTGCTTCTCCAGACACTGGATGTCTTGACTGTGTGCATGGGATCATGAAATCTGAACACTACCAAAGAATTCTATGATGCAATGTAGGGCCCAGTGTCAGAAAGTTGGGTTTTCGTCAGAGTTCATGGGTCTTACAGTAGGAGAACGACACAAAGCAAATGTCAAAAAGCACACAGAAATGTTTTAAGACAATGTGCTGAAGAGTACTTAACTGGCCAGCAATGAGTCCAGATCTCAATCCCATAGAGCACATGTAGAGAGATCTCAAAACAGCAGTTGGGAAAAGGAACCCTTCCAATCTAAAAGACCTGGAGCAGTTGGCGAAAGAAGAGTGGTCCAAAATTAGAGTAGAGAGGTGTAAGAAACTTATTGATGGTTATAGGAAGTGATTGATTTCAGTTATTTCTTCCAAGGGGTGTGCTACCAAATATTAAATATTAAATTGAGGGTGCCAATAATTTTGTCCATTCCATTTTTGGAGTTTTGCGTAGAATGTGTCAGATTTGGCTTTTTTTCTCTCCACTTTTGTGTCGTACCAATACAAACAAAATATATACGCCTACACATTTGTAATTACAACAATTTTCTGGGTGAAGTGGTGCATTATCTGACACAAATGCAGGGTCCCAATATTTGTACAATAATCCAACAGGTATATATTTAAATATCTATTTATGAATAAGAATTGAACATATTTTGCTACATGCAGAAAATTGACTGATAACATCTGTAATATTATCTTCTTATGTTGCGCTTTTAAATAACCACAACTGCGTTTGAGCGACTTAGTTAGAATATTGGAGAATGCAATTTTGCATTTGCAACTTCTCAAAGTCTATTTATTACCGCAATTTTATGAATGTGAGAGAGTAAATTTTTTACTTTCAACTCATTGGGGGAGATTTAATAAGCAGCGGATGCTGCCATCTCCTAGCATAGTTTACGGCGATCCGGAAACTGAAGTTAAGAAGCAGAGGTCGTAAGACCCCTGCTCCTTAACTTGTCCGCCACCTTTTAGGTGGTGGACTTGTAATCATCCCGATCAGATACGATTGGGATCATTGACACCCCCTGCCACAAATGTGCAGAGGGTGGTATTGCACAAGTATTTCTTGTTAAATGCTTGTGCAATGTTAAATGCCGACGGCGTATGCTGTTGGCATTTAGCGATGCAGGGAGGACATGATCTAATATAGAGAATCATGTCCGCCCGGGGTTTAATAAATAGACCCCATGAAGCTCTTAGCGCAAAACCAATACTTATATTGGTTTAAATGTTTGAACATGAGTGAAAATTACTGCTCCACTGCTAATCTGGGCCAAGGTGGGGTGAGAGTGATAACTGCCGCTAACATATAAAATGTGCCAATAGTTGTGTGAAGTCATTTGTGCAATAATAATACCAGAAGTGGGAGCAGGTTGTAAGAGCTGAGTTTTACAAAATGATAAGTAATATCATACAAAGCTTAACAGGACATTAAAGTCAAAATTAAACTTAAATTGATTGGATACAGGATGACAATTTGAACAACTTTCCAATTTGCTTCTATTATCCAATTTGTTTAGTTCTCTTGGTATCCATTTGTAAAGAGTAATCCTAGAAGAGGTCAGGAAATGATCAGGCTATCATTTTAATGGTAGTCTTATTTGAACAGTGAGAGACAGAATAACAACAACAAATATCCAGAAAAAAAAGTTATAAATTATCTTGCATTTTAATGAGTGAACTAAGTATTTGATCCGCTATCAATCAGCAAGATTTCTGGCTCCCAGGTGTCTTTTATACAGGTAACGAGCTAAGATTAGGAGTACTCTCTTAAAGGGAGTGCTCCTAATCTCAGCTTGTTACCTGTATAAAAGACACCTGTCCACAGAAACAATCAATCAATCAATCAGATTCCAAACTCTCCACAATGACAAAGACCAAAGAGCTGTCCAAGGATGTCAGGGACAAGATTTTAGACCTACACAAGGCTAGAATGGGCTACAAGACCATCGCCAAGCAGCTTGTTGAGAAGGTGACAACAGTTTGTGCGATTATTAGCAAATGGAAGAAACACAAAATAACTGTCAATCTCCCTCGGTCTGGGGCTCCATGCAAGATCTCACCTAATGGTGTTTCAATGATCATGAGAATGGTGAGGAATCAGCCCAGAACTACATGGGAGGATCTTGTCAATTATCTAAAGGCAGCTGGGACCATAGTCACCAAGAAAACAATTGGTAACACACTACGCCGTGAAGGACTGAGATCCTGCAGCGCCTGCAAGGTCCCCCTGCTCAAGAAAGCACATGTACAGGTCCGTCTGAAGTTTTCCAATTAACATCTGAATGATTCAGAGGAGAACTGGGTGAAAGTGTTGTGGTCAAATCAACTCAACTCATCTTGTTTGGAGGAGGAAGAATGCTGCCTATGACCCCCAGAACACCATCCCTACTGTCAAACATGGAGGTGGAAACATTGTGCTTTGGGGGTGTTTTTCTGCTAAGGGGACAGGACAACTTGACCACATCAAAGGGACGATGGACGTGGCCATGTACCATCAAATCTTGGGTGAGAACCTCTTTCCCTCAGCCAGGGCATTGAAAATGGGTCGTGGATGGGCATTACAGCATGAAAATGACCCAAAACACACGGCCAAGGCAACAAAGGAGTAGCTCAAGAAAAAGCACATTAAGGTTCTGGAGTGGCCTAGCCAGTCTCCGGACCTTAATCCCGTAGAAAATCTGTGGAGGGAGCTGAAGCCTCGAGTTGCCAAATGTCAGCATCAAAACCTTAATGACTTGGAGAGGATCTGCAAAGAGGAGTGGGACAAAATCTCTCCTGAGATGTGTCCAAACCTCGTGGCCAACTACAAGAAATGTCTGACCTCTGTGATTGCCAACAGCGGTTTTGCCACCAAGTACTAAGTCATGTTTTCATTTCACTCATTAAAATGCAGTCTCTCACTGTTCAAATAAACCTACCATTAAAATTAAAGACTGATCATTTATTTGTCAGTGGGCAAACATACAAAATCAGCAGGGGATCAAATATTTTTTTTCCCTCACTGTAGGTCTACTAGTGAGGGACATACATTATGATATAGGTCTACTTGTGAAGTACATACATTATGATATAAGTCTACTAGTGAGAAACATACATTATATTACAAGTCTAATAGTAAGAGACATACATTATGATATAGGTCTACTAGTGAGGGACATACATTATGATATAGGACTACTAGTGAGGGATACATATTATGATATATGTCTACTAGTGAGGGACATACATTATGATATAAGTCTACTAGTGAGGGCATACATTATGACATAGGTCTACTAATGAGAGACATACATTATGACATAGGTCTACTAGTGAGAAACATACATTATAATACAAGTCTCCTAGTGTGGGACATACATTATTATATAGGTCTACTAGTGAGAGACATACATTATGTTAAAGGTCTAATAGTGAGAGACATACATTATGATATAGGTCTTTTAGTGAGGGACATACATTATTATATAGGTTTATTAGCGAGAGATATACATTATGATATATGTCTGCTAGTAAGAGACATACATTATGAATTAGGTCTACTACTGAGAAACATACATTATGATACAAGTCTCCTAGAGAGGGACATACATTATGATATAGGTTTACTAGTGAGGGACATACATTATGATATAGGTCTACTAGTGAGGGACATACATTATGATACAAGTCTCCTAGCGAGAGACATACATTATGATATAGGTTTACTAGTGAGGGACATACATTATGATATAGGTCTACTAGTAAGGGACATACATTATGATAAAAGTCTCCTAGTGAGAGACATAAATTATGACAAATGTCTGCTAAGCGGGGGACATACATTATAACATAGCTCTACTAGTAAGGAACATATGTTATGATATAGGTCTACTAGTGACAGACATACATTATGATTCAAGTCTCCCAGTAAGAGACATACATTATGATATAGATCTACTAGTGAGAGACATACATTATGATATAGGTCTACTAGTTAGAGACATACATTATGAGATAGGTCTACTAGTGAGAGACATATATTATGATACAAGTCTATTAGTGAGAGACATACATTATGACATAGGTCTACTAATGAGAGACATACATTATGATACAAGTCTCCTAGTGAGAGACATACTTTATGATACAGGTCTACTAGTAAGAAACATACATTATGGCATAGGTCTACAAGTGAGAGACATACATTATGATACAGGTCTACTAGTGAGAGACATACATTATGACATAGGTCTACTAGTGAGAGACATACATTATGATACAAGTCTCCTAGTGAGGGAAATACATTATGCCATAGGTCTACTAGTGAGAGACACGCATTATAATACAAGTCTCCTAGTGAGGGACACACATTATGACATAGGTCTACTAGTGAGAGACATTCATTATGACATAGGTCTACTAGTGAGAGATATATATTATGATACAGGTCTACTAGTGAGAGACATTCATTATGATACAAGTCTCCTAGTGAGGGACATACATTATGACAAAGGTCTACTAGTGAGAAACATACATTATGATACAAATCTCCTAGTGAGGGACATACATTATAATATAGGTCTACTAGTGAGAGACATACATTATGTTACAGGTCTACTAGTGAGAGACATTCATTATGACATAGGTCTACTAGTGAGAGATATACATTATGATACAGGTCTACTAGTGAGAGACATGCATTATGATACAAGTCTCCTAGTGAGGGACATACATTATGACAAAGGTCTACTAGTGAGAAACATACATTATGATACAAGTCTCATAGTGAGGGACATACATTATAATATAGGTCTACTAGTGAGAGACATACATTATGTTACAGGTCTACTAATGAGAGACATTCATTATGACATAGGTCAACTAGTGAGGGGCATACATTATGACATATGTCTACTAGTGAGCGACATACTTTATGATACAAATCTCCTAGTGAGGGACATACATTATAATATAGGTCTACTAGTGAGAGACATACATTATGTTACAGGTCTACTAGTGAGAGACATTCATTATGACATAGGTTTACTAGTGAGAGATATACATTATGATACAGGTCTACTAGTGAGAGACATGCATTATGATACAAGTCTCCTAGTGAGGGACATACACTATGACATAAGTCAACTAGTGAGGGGCATACATTATGACATATGTCTACTAGTGAGAGACATACTTTATGATACAAATCTCCTAGTGAGGGACATACATTATAATATAGGTCTACTAGTGAGAGACATACATTATGTTACAGGTCTACTAGTGAGAGACATTCATTATGACATAGGTCTACTAGTGAGAGATATACATTATGATACAGGTCTACTAGTGAGAGACATGCATTATGATACAAGTCTCCTAGTGAGGGACATACATTATGACAAAGGTCTACTAGTGAGAAACATACATTATGATACAAGGCTCATAGTGAGGGACATACATTATGACATAGGTCTACTAGTGAGAGACATTCATTATGACATAGGTCTACTAGTGAGAAACATACATTATGATACAAGTCTCATAGTGAGGGACATACATTATGACATAGGTCTACTAGTGAGAGACATTCATTATGACATAGGTCTACTAGTGAGAGACATATATTATGACATAGGTCTACTAGTGAGAGAAAAACATTATGACATAGGTCTACTAGTGAGGGACACACATTATGAAATAGGTCTACTAGTGAGAGACATACATTATGATACAAGTCTCCTAGTGAGAGACATACATTATGATACAGGTCTACTAGTAAGGGACATACATTATGGCATAGGTCTATTAGTGAGAGACATACATTATGATACAGGTCTTCTAGTGAGACACACATTATGACATAGGTCTATTAGTGAGAGATATACATTATGATACAAATCTCCTAGTAAAGGAAAATATATTATGACATAGGTCTACTAGTGAGAGACATACATTATGATACAGGTCTACTAGTGAGTGACATACATTATGATATAGGTTTACTAGTGAGGGACCTACATTATGATATAGGTCTACTAGTGAGAGACATACATTATGGTACAAGTCTACTATTGAGGGACATACATTATGATATAGGTCTACTAGTAAGGGACATACATTATGATACAAGCCTCCTAGTAAGAGACATATATAATGAGATAGTTCTACTAAGGGGGAATATACATTATAACATAGGTCTACTAGTGAGGGACATACATTAAGATACAAGTCTCCCAGTAAGAGACAAACATTATGATATAGGTCTACCAGTGAGAAACATACATTATGATATAGGTCTACTAGTGAGGGACATACATTATGATATAGGTCTACTAGTGAGGGACATACATTATGATATAGGTTTACTAGTGAGGGACATACATTATGATATAGGTCTACTAGTGAGGGACATACATTATGATATAGGTCTACTTAGGTCTACTGTTGAGGGACATACCTTATGATACAAGTCTACTAGTGAGGGATACTAATTATGATATAGTTCTACTAGTGAGGGACATATGATATAGGTCTTCTAGTGAGGGGCATACAATATGATACAACTCTCCTAGTGAGAGACATACAT
This sequence comes from Bombina bombina, assembly GCF_027579735.1. Lineage (NCBI taxonomy): Eukaryota > Metazoa > Chordata > Amphibia > Anura > Bombinatoridae > Bombina > Bombina bombina. The sequence goes on along the minus strand of NC_069509.1, from coordinate 18,312,569 downwards.
TATGATATAGGTCTACTAGTGAGGGACATACATTAAGATACACGTCTCCCAGTAAGAGACAAACATTATGATATAGGTCTACCAGTGAGAGACATACATTATGATATAGGTCTACTAGTGAGGGACATACACTATGACATAAGTCAACTAGTGAGGGGCATACATTATGACATATGTCTACTAGTGAGAGACATACTTTATGATACAAATCTCCTAGTAAGGGACATACATTATAATATAGGTCTACTAGTGAGAGACATACATAATGATACAGGTCTACTAGTGAGAGACATGCATTATGATACAAGTCTCCTAGTGAGGGACATACACTATGACATAAGTCAACTAGTGAGGGGCATACATTATGACATATGTCTACTAGTGAGAGACATACTTTATGATACAAATCTCCTAGTGAGGGACATACATTATAATATAGGTCTACTAGTGAGAGACATACATTAAATTACAGGTCTACTAGTGAGAGACATTCATTATGACATAGGTCTACTAGTGAGAGATATACATTATGATACAGGTCTACTAGTGAGAGACATGCATTATGATACAAGTCTCCTAGTGAGGGACACACATTATGACAAAGGTCTACTAGTGAGAAACATACATTATGATACAAGTCTCATAGTGAGGGACATACATTATGACATAGGTCTACTAGTGAGAGACATTCATTATGATACAGGTCTACTAGTGAGAGACATTCATTATGACATAGGTCTACTAGTGAGAGACAAACATTATGACATAGGTCTACTAGTGAGGGACACACATTATGAAATAGGTCTACTAGTGAGAGACATACATTATGATACAAGTCTCCTAGTGAGAGACATACATTATGATACAGGTCTACTAGTAAGGGACATACATTATGGCATAGGTCTATTAGTGAGAGACATACATTATGATACAGGTCTTCTAGTGAGAGACACACATTATGACATAGGTCTACTAGTGAGAGATATACATTATGATACAAATCTCCTAGTAAACGAAAATATATTATGACATAGGTCTACTAGTGAGAGACATACATTATGATACAGGTCTACTAGTGAGTGACATACATTATGATATAGGTTTACTAGTGAGGGACCTACATTATGATATAGGTCTACTAGTGAGAGACATACATTATGGTACAAGTCTACTATTGAGGGACATACATTATGATATAGGTCTACTAGTAAGGGACATACATTATGATACAAGTCTCCTAGTAAGAGACATATATAATGAGATAGTTCTACTAAGGGGGAATATACATTATAACATAGGTCTACTAGTGAGGGACATACATTAAGATACAAGTCTCCCAGTAAGAGACAAACATTATGATATAGGTCTACTAGTGAGGGACATACATTAAGATACACGTCTCCCAGTAAGAGACAAACATTATGATATAGGTCTACCAGTGAGAGACATACATTATGATATAGGTCTACTAGTGAGGGACATACACTATGACATAAGTCAACTAGTGAGGGGCATACATTATGACAAATGTCTACTAGTGAGAGACATACTTTATGACATAGGTCTACTAGTGAGGGACATACATTATGTTACAGGTCTGCTAGTGAGAGACATACATTATGACATAGGTCTACTAGTGAGGGACATACATTATGATACAAGTCTACTAGTAAAAGAAATACATTATGATACAGGTCTACTAGTGAGGTACATACATTATAACATAGGTCTACTAGTGAGGAACATACATTATGACATAGTTCTACTAGTGAGAGGCATACATTATGATACAGGTCTACTAGTGAGAGACATACATTATGATACAAGTCTCCTAGTGAAGGACATACATTATGACATAGGTCTACTAGTGAGAGACATACATTATGATATAGGTCTACTAGTGAGAGACATACATTATGATAGAGGTCTACTAGTGAGAGACATACATTATAATACAAGTGTCCTAATGAGAGACCTACATTATGACATAGGTCTACTAGTGAGAGACATTCATTATGATACAGGTCTAATAGTGAGAGACATACATTATGACATAGGTCTACTAGTGAGAGACATACATTATGATACAGGTCTACTAGTGAGAGACATAAATTATGATATAGGTCTACTAGTGAGGGACATACATTATGATATAGGTCTACTTTGGTCTACTGTTGAGGGACATACCTTATGATACAAGTCTACTAGTGAGGGATACATATTATGATATAGTTCTACTAGTGAGGGACATATGATATGACATAGGTCTACTAGTGAGAGACATACATTATGATATAGGTCTACTAGTGAGAGACATACATTATGATAGAGGTCTACTAGTGAGAGACATACATTATAATACAAGTGTCCTAATGAGAGACCTACATTATGACATAGGTCTACTAGTGAGAGACATTCATTATGATACAGGTCTAATAGTGAGAGACATACATTATGACATAGGTCTACTAGTGAGAGACATACATTATGATACAGGTCTACTAGTGAGAGACATAAATTATGATATAGGTCTACTAGTGAGGGACATACATTATGATATAGGTCTACTTTGGTCTACTGTTGAGAGACATACATTATGATACAGGTCTACTAGTAAGGGACAACCATTATGGTATAGGTCTACTAGTGAAGGACATACATTATGATACAATTCTCCTAGTAAGAGACATACATTATGATACAGGTCTACTAGTGAGAGACATACATAATGATATAGGTCTACAAGTGGGGGACATTCATTATGATATAGGTCTACTAGTGAGAAACATACATTATATTACAAGTCTCCTAGTAAGAGACATACATTATGATATAGGTCTACTAATGAGGGACATACATTATGATATAGGACTACTAGTGAGGGATATACCTTATGATACAAGTCTACTAGTGAGGGATACATATTATGATATAGGTTTACTAGTAAGGGACATATATTATGATATAGGTCTACCAGTGAGGGACATACATTATGACATAGGTCTACTAGTGAGAGAAATACATTATGATACAAGTCTCCTAGTGAGGGACATACATTATTAAATAGGTCTACTAGTGAGAGACATACATTATTATACTGGTCTACTAGTGAGAGACATATGTTATGATACAAGTCTCCTAGTGAGGGACATACATTATGACATAGGTCTACTAGTGAGAGACATACATTATGATACAAGTCTCCTAGTGAGGGACATACATTATGACATATGTCTACTAGTGAGAGACATACATTATGATACAAGTCTCCTAGTGAGGGACATACATTATGACATAGGTCTACTAGTGAGAGACATACATTATGATACAAGTCTCATAGTGAGGGACATACATTATGACATAGGTCTACTAGTGAGAGACATACATTATGATACAAGTCTCATAGTGAGGGACATACATTATGACATAGGTCTACTAGTGAGAGACATACATTATGATACAAGTCTCCAAGTGAGGGACAAACATTGTGACACTGGTCTACTAGTGAGAGACATACATTATGATACAAGTCTCCTTGTGAGGGACATACATTATAACATAGGTCTATTAGTGAGAGACATACATTATGATATACGTCTCCTTGTGAGGGACATACATTATGACATAGGTCTACTAGTGAAAGACATACATTATGATACAAGTCTCCAAGTGAGGGACAAACATTGTGACACTGGTCTACTAGTGAGAGACATACATTATGATACAAGTCTCCTTGTGAGGGACATACATTATAACATAGGTCTATTAGTGAGAGACATACATTATGATATACGTCTCTTGTGAGGGACATACATTATGACATAGGTCTACTAGTGAGAGACATACATTACATTTTGTATGCTCAGTATGGATAGTCTTCTGATGTTTTGATTTTGGATTATGATACAGGTCTACTAGTGAGCAACATACATTATGACATAGGTCTACTAGTGAGAGACATACATTATGATACAAGTCTCCTAGTGAGGGAGATACATTATGACATAGGTGTACTAGTGAGAGAAATACATTATGATACAAGTCTCATAGTGAGGGACATACATTATGAAATTGGTCTACTAGTGAGAGACATACATTATGATACATGTCTACTAGTGAGATGCATACATTATGACATAGGTCTACTAGTGAGAGACATACATTATGATACAAGTCTCCTAGTGAGGGAGATACATTATGACATAGGTCTACTAGTGAGAGAAATACATTATGATACAAGTCTCATAGTGAGGGACATACTTTATGAAATTGGTCTACTAGTGAGAGACATACATTATGATACTGATCTACTAGTGAGAGACATATGTTATGATACAAGTCTCCTAGTGCGGGACATACATTATGACATAGGTCTAATAGTGAGAGACATACATTATGATACAACTCTACTAGTGAGAGTCATACATTATGATATAGATCTACTAGTAAGGGACATACATTATGACATAGGTCTACTAGTGAGAGACATACATTATGATACAAGTATACTAGTGAGAGACATACATTATGACATAGGTCTACTAGTGAGAGACATGCATTATGATACAAGTCTACTAGTGAGAGACATACATTATGATACAAGTCTACTAGTGAGAGACATACCTTATGATACAAGTCTACTAGTGAGAGACATACATTATGATACAAGTATACTAGTGAGAGACATACATTATGACATAGGTCTACTAGTGAGAGACATGCATTATGATACAAGTCTCCTAGTGAGGGACATACATTACATTCTGTATGCTCAGTATAGATCGTCTTCTGATGTTTTGATTTTGGTGGGCCTGTGAATTCTTCAGGTTTTGCAGGCACAGATGTTTTCATTACACCTGTAAAACATAGCAATTTGAGGATTTAGAGTACAAGCCTATTGCATAAGCTTACTGAATGTCACACTGAAGCACACATGAACATTTTTACATGCATTTGCTCTTAAATGTATACAGCTTTATTTTTTTTCTTTAAAAGAGTCCAAGATTATTTAACTCTACCACCTCATATGTGGCCGAAAGATTAGCAAGATCTGCTATTATAAATATTTTATTTGTGTTTTCCAGGCTCACATGAGCAAGTTTTCACCATAAGAGCTCCAAGCTACATCCACTGCTTCATAACACAGTTACATAGAACGACCCCATGCTGTGGTGTATCACGTTCCACCAAATTAGTGTTAGATTGTACTATAGTCAATTAATTGCTCTTTGTGACCTACAACATCTCTTTAACAGAAGTTCATTTTAACTGGTAAAGGTATTATACATTAATGTTGTGTTTATTTGTTTTTAACTTTGTGCTTCAGAACTATTTTTACATTGCTTTCTATGCTTTGTGTGGTATTAATGAATGAGATTACACAGATATAACTTTGGTCATTCTAAGAGCTTAAATTAGAGCAAAATGGCTCTTGTAGAATGTAACCAATTACCAATATTTGGAGGTTATGACATTATGAAAGGCATTGACTCATTTGTTAGGGACATGGGGGCCGATTTACTATGCCCCGAATGGGGCGAACTCACTTCAGGCTCTCCGGAAATAGCAGTTAAGCTGCTACTCCTTAACTGTATCCACCGAATCTGAATGGTGTATAGCAATCAACCCAATGCTATATGATTGGGTTGATAGACATCCCCTGCTAGCGGCCGATTGGCCGCAAATCTGCAGGAGGCAGCAGATTAGGGTGTTTAGACATGGGGTTTATGTTAGGGTGTTAGATTTAAACTTAACTTGTTTTCCCCATAGACATCAAAGGGGCTGCGTTACGGAGCTTTTCATTCCGCAATCACAGGTGTTAGCTTTTTTTCTATGGGGAAAGCGTGCACGAGCATGTCAAAGCAGCACTTGTATTTTGTGCGGTATGGAGCTCAATGCAACCATATCACATGCACAAGGTGGCTGTTTCAAAACTTGTAATGGCAGCGCTATGGAGGGTTAAATAACGCAACTTTTGTTGAATTCGTTAAATACCCTCTAACGCATATAACTCGTAATCTACCTGCAATTTTGTTCGGCGGTCACATGACCCGGCTTTTGCCGAGGTCACGTGACGTTTTCTAACTTCCGCCCGCCTTCCGGTCCGCTCACTCACAGTTGCCGCACATGGATGGAGGGAGACACGCACGTGCGCACAATAAAGCTGCACAATACGCTGCACAATACTAACAATATAATGAGTGAGCTGATCAGTGAGTACTTACTATTATTCTTTCTGTGCCTGCTTTAAATGCTATCTGGTTGGAACTTGGCTCTGTTAAAAACTGCTTGGAATCTGATGATTTTGTTTGATAACTATGACACTGAGATACAGCAACTTTTACTTCCAACTTACTTTCTTATGGGTTTTTCTAAAGTGATTGGCTGGTCCATTCTGTTTATATTATATGGATGGAGTAATAAGGACTTTAATATTGCAACTGATGTGATGCAGTTGTTCATAAAGCCCACTGTTACTGGGTTGTGGAGAAAGGGGCTTTACAAGTTTATTATCTAATAAAGTTGGCATTACTAGGTGATACGTTTTTTTATTTACTTAAAACAGATGTGCATGTTGGTCTGCTGATGAATACCAGTTTTATTTTGAAACGTTATTTTACACAAAACTGATCTAATTTATTAAACTGTATGTATAAATAATGTTTTGGGAATTTGGATGTGAAAATAGTATTTTTTTACAATTATTGATATCTGAAGACAATTACATATGATGTGTTTGTATTTCTATTAAGTCTGAGCTTTATGCATATGGTTCATTGCCTTTGATACTAATTAATTAACTCAATAACTGAGAACACCTGGTGTATTTAAACTGGTAATTATTCAATCTGTGTGCGTGTGTGACAATTTTCCTGCATGCACACTTTGCTATTGATTGATAGGGATTTTAAGGTGATTAGTACTTTGAGTCGCTAAATTTGCAGGAATGAACATATAGTAAAAAATATTTCAGCTACCAAAATTTTTTTTACTTAAAGGGATAGTAAATATACATTTCTTTAGCTTATTAATATAATTACAGTGTACATATTTGATAGGTGACCTGGTCTTTTAAAATTGGCCATTCAGCCTTTCCCCTAAAATCTAAGCAAAGTAAATTCCTGCAGTTGTACCGTTGTGACACATATTGCTTAATAGTACAGTTGTACCGTTGTGACACATATTGCTTAATAGTACAGTTGTACCGTTGTGACACATATTGCTTAATAGTACAGTTGTACCGTTGTGACACATATTGCTTAATAGTACAGTTGTACCGTTGTGACACATATTGCTTAATAGTACAGTTGTACCGTTGTGACACATATTGCTTAATAGTACAGTTGTACCGTTGTGACACATATCGCTTAATAGTACAGTTGTACCGTTGTGACACATATTGCTTAATAGTACAGTTGTACCGTTGTGACACATATTGTTTAATAGTACAGTTGTACCGTTGTGACACATATTGTTTAATAGTACAGTTGTACCGTTGTGACACATATTGTTTAATAGTACAGTTGCAGGAACCTACTGTGCTTAGTTTATATGGGCAACTGGTTGGCTGTACCCTCATGAAAAGGAATAACTGCTCATAGAAACAGAAAGGGGCAAGAGTAACTGGTAAATACCGGGTACAAAAATTCATTTGCACAGTGAATACTGTAATTATTTTAATGAGCTAAAATACCTACCTGAAACTGTATGCAAGCTTTTTACGAGACCTGGCTGGGGAAAATGTAATTTTAAAATGCAGCAGCAAAAAAAAAAAAAAAAAAAAAAAAAGAAAGTCACAACTGCCTAACTAAAAAATGATGGTGTGGGGGGGGGGGGGGGCAGCAGGATTCTGTGTGCAGCAGGATACTGAGTGCCTAGGGCAGCACAAAACCTAAATACGCTCCTGAAATAATCATATCAACAAATACCGTTTGGTTATAACAATAAAAATCAAAAATCAAAGCCAATGGCATCTATTTATCAACCCGTCAACTGTGCTGCATTCGCCGGCACCAATACGCTCACCTAACATCGCCTAACATCGCTGCCGCAGACCTGAATACGTTCTCCAAAGTTACCAAAAAATCTGTCAAAAAGCCTCGCACCAAGTACTGGGCGATAAGCAGTGGACTGTTGATAACAAACAGTCATCGATCTTGCTGCTCTTCGGCTGGATAGATAGAAGATGCCGTCTGGATGAAGACTTCTGCCCGTCTGGAGGACCACTTCTGCCGGCTTCGTTGAGGATTTCGCCCGGTTGGGTGAAGACGTCTCCCGGTAAGGTGATCTTCAAGGGGTTAGTGTTAGGTTTTTTAAGGGGGTATTGGGTGGGTTTTAGAGTAGGGTTGGTTGTGTGGGTGGTGGGTTTTAATGTTGGGGGGGGGGGTTTGTACTTTATTTTTCCGGTAAAAGAGCTGATTACTTTGGGGCAATGCCCCGCAAAAGGTCCTTTTAAGGGCTATTTGTAATTTAGTGTAGGGTAGGGCTTTTTTATTTTGGGGGGCTTTTTTATTTATTTAGGGGGATTAGATTAGGTGTAATTAGTTTAAAAATCTTGTAATTATTTAATTATTTTCTGTAATTTAGTGTTTGTTTTTTTTGTACTTTAGATAATTTTATTTAATTGTAATTAATTTTATTTAATTTAGTGAATTAATTTAATTATAGAGTAGTGTTAGGTGTTAGTGTAACTTAGGTTAGGTTTTATTTTACAAGTCAATTTGTATTTATTTTATCTAGGTAGTTATTAAATTATTAATAACTATTTAATAACTATTCTACCTAATTAAAATAAATACAAACTTGCCTGTAAAATAAAAATAAACCCTAAGCTAGCTAATGTAACTATTAGTTATATTGTAGCTAGCTTAGGGTTTATTTTATAGGTAAGTATTTAGTTTTAAATAGGAATAATGTAGTTAATAATATTAATATTTCTTTAGATTTATTTAAATAATATTTAGGTTAGGGGGTGTTAGGGTTAATGGGTTAGACTTAGGTTTAGGGGTTAATACATTTAGAATAGTGGCGGCGACATTAGGTGCGGCAGATTAGGGGTTAATAACATAATGTAGGTGGCGGTGGGCTCCGGGAGTGGCGGTTTAGGGGTTAATAAGTTTATTTTGTTGCAGCAGTGTAAGAGGTTGGAAGATTAGGGGTTAATAAGTATAATGTAGGTGGCGGCGGTGTAGGCCGATTAGGGGTGTTTAAACTCGGGGGGTTATGTTAGGGTGTTAGGTGTAAACTTTACTTTTTATGCCGCCATCTTGGAGCTCAGGTATTCTCATGCCTGTGACAGAAGCTGTGTATACTCACGTATCAGTGATGTTGCGGCTTTTTGACAGCTGTATAATTTGTTTGAAGTTAGTGTGCATGATAGATTATGTGAGCTGTACATTTTGCACTTTTTATCCAGTTTTACAGTTACACATTATATATTTACAAAACCTCTCAACAATAATATATTGCAATGCAGCAGCTGCAAAACTGTACTGCCCCTGCTTTGTATAATGCTCCCTAACCTGAAGCACATCATACAGTTGTCCAAACGCTGACAACCTCCCTAATATGTAAATGCACACAGCTTCTGGCACAGTATGTGACAATACCTGTGCTCCAAGATGGCTGCCCCAGTAGAAAGAGGCGGAGCTTCATTATCTGACAACATTTCAGGGGTTAAACTAGGAACACGGCTTTGAAGAGAGCTGCAGCAACATGAGGAAAAGCATAACATAGTTAGTAGTAACTGTTCTAGAATAGTTGTGTCCAACAGTTTAATGTCCCTTTAATTATGTGCTTATTTGTGGTAGCAATTTGTGTTAAGGTTACTTTTCTACACTTTCTGTGTTTGGTACCTTATATTTAGTAACTCCTGAGACTTCACTGATATAAGTGAGCTCATTTTAGGCGCTAATGTTACAGCAACATTGCTCCTGTAGAATGTAACCAATTAGACAACATAATAAGCCTCATATTCTAATTTGTTAGACACCCTAACAGGGGGCACTGAAAGTATCAGAGCTTCTGATTGGTCATCAGTGTTTATAGGAAGTAGAAAAGAAAAACACTGGTGAAGAGGTGTGAGATACATTAGGTGCCTGCAGCAGATGGAGGGATACGGCAGTATGACGTACCCAGAGTAAAGTGTAACATACTGCGTGATCCTGCCTGTGCAATCAGTTGTGTCGGCATCAGTAAACTTACTACTCATTTTAATGATTTCTTCTATTTCCATCATTGTATGACGCAGTCTTTTCACTTTTATTGAACGAGATGAAGAATAACTGTTATTAATGTATTTCTTTTCTTGACCACTGATAAGAAACATCTCTTTGGCGCACGTCCTGATTGTGGGTTGTTCCTTTAGGATCCTCATCTTGTTGTCTTTGCTGCTGTCATTCAGGTCATCAACCACAACAATCACATTATCTTTACCTGAAGATTTAACAAAGACACAGGAGGTTGTGTCATTAGAGGAGACATTTACCAGCAGATGATTGTACCTCTGTAATGAGTCACAGTTTAGTCCTTATGGAGATAAAGAAGATAGATGAGGTTTGGATGCCATAGAAGGAACTTACCCAGTGTGAGATATAAATGCTGCAGTTCACAGTCATACAATGAGTCTGTTACATCTGAGATGTTTAAACGCCCGTGGTTGAGTGTATGGTACAAAATGGCAAATGTGCAGCCTTGTAAATTAGATGCAAAACGTGAAAAGTCATTTGAGATATAGACATTGCGGACGACCTGCACTAGATCTGTAAAGCCCGGTGCTTGTAGGTGAGACATTAGCCAGTGATAGTTACTCATCGCTGACCTTGAACATATACACACGGTGTGTTTGCGATGTGAGGTCCCATTCTGGTACTTTGTAAATGGCTCACTCTTCAATGTATAACAATCTGATTCAATGTCATTAGATATCTGTGAAGTACAAAGAGGCAATTCAAATGTCTATATAACTGTAATATATATACTGTATATATAAAATATATCATCTATCAATATATTATCTATCTATTTATCTATCCATCTATCTATCTATCACAATTCTATAATATTTTACTTGCTCTATATTCAGAGGTATTGTAAACCTTTTTTTACCAGCAGTATAGATACTGATGATTGTGATAAAAACTGTCTTGCACATAAGATAATAAAGTATTTCTGTAAGGAACATACATTGCATGCTTCCTGTGCTGTATTGGGTGTCTTCATATGTTTTAATCCGGGATGGTCTGAGAATTCCTCCAATGGTGCAGCCACTGATATTTTCACTTTGCCTGTTACAAGGAGACATTTTTAGATGTTACAATAGAAGCCTATTACTAAAGGAAGAGAAATGACTGAAATGATAAACAGTATATTGAGTAATATTTTGTTATTTTTTGGTGCAGTCAGTGACGTATCACATTCCAGCCAATTGCAGACATTACTAGACAGTATGACATCTGATTTGCTTATGGAAGTATATACATTAGAAAGACATTACACTACTGAGCACAGATACAAAATAATAGTAACTCCTCACTGTATTATATTATATTATATTATCATTATATTATACTATATTATATTACTGTATATTATCACTATATTATCATTATATTATACTATATTAGATTACCACTATATTATCATTATATTATGGCATTTCCTCCTCTTCCTGAAGCTCTTTTCAAATCCATTCTCCTATTTTAATAGCTTAAAGTTGCCAGATACTGAAGCTCCGCCTCTTTGTACTGGGTTCCGCCATCTTGGAGCTCAGGTATTCTCATGCCTTTGACAGAAGCTGTGTATACTTACGTATCAGTGATGTTGTGGCTTTTTGACTGCTGTATTTGTTTGAAGTTAGTGTGTACATCATACAGTTGTCCAAACGCTGACAACCTCCCTAATATGTAAATGCACACAGCTTCTGTCACAGTATGTGAAAATACCTGTGCTCCAAGATGGCTGCCCCAATAGAAAGAGGCGGAGCTTCATTATCTGACAACATTTCAGGGGTTAAACTAGGAACACGGCTTTGAAGAGAGCTGCAGCAACATGAGGAAAAGCATAACATAGTTAGTAGTAACCGTTCTAGAATAGTTGTGTCCAACAGTTTAATGTCCCTTTAATTATGTGCTTATATGTGGTAGCAATTTGTGTTAAGGTTACTTTTCTACACTTTCTGTGTTTGGTACCTTATATTTAGTAACTCCTGAGACTTCACTGATATAAGTGAGCTCATTTTAGGCGCTAATGTTACATCAACATGGCTCCTGTAGAATGTAACCAATTAGACAACATAATAAGCCTAATGTTCTAATTTGTTAGACACCCTAACAGGGGGCACTGAAAGTATCAGAGCTTCTGATTGGTCATCAGTGTTTATAGGAAGTAGAAAAGAAAAACACTGGTGAAGAGGTGTGAGATACATTAGGTGCCTGCAGCAGATGGAGGGATACGGCAGTATGACGTACCCAGAGTAAAGTGTAACATACTGCGTGATCCTGTGCAATCAGTTGTGTCGGCATCAGTAAACTTACTACTCATTTTAATGATTTCTTCTATTTCCATCATTGTGTGATGCAGTCTTTTCCCTTTTATTGAACGAGGTGAAGAATAACTGTTATTAATGTATTTCTTTTCTTGACCACTGATAAGAAACATTTCTTTGGCGCACGTCCCGATTGTGGGTTGTTCCTTTAGGATCCTCATCTTGTTGTCTTTGCTGCTGTCATTCAGGTCATCAACCACAACAATCACATTATCTTTTCCTGAAGATTTAACAAAGACACAGGAGGTTGTGTCATTAGAGGAGACATTTACCAGCAGATGATTGTACCTCTGTAATGAGTCACAGTTTAGTCCTTTTGGAGATAAAGAAGATAGATGAGGTTTGGATGCCATAGAAGGAACTTACCCAGTGTGAGATATAAATGCTGCAGTTCACGATCATACAATGAGTCTGTTACATCTGAGATGTTTAAACGCCCGTGGTTGAGTGTATGGTACAAAATGGCAAATGTGCAGCCTTGTAAATTAGATGCAAAACGTGAAAAGTCATTTGAGATATAGACACTGCGGACGACCTGCACTAGATCTGTAAAGCCCGGTGCTTGTAGGTGAGACATTAGCCAGTGATAGTTACTCATCGCTGACCTTGAACATATACACACGGTGTGTTTGCGATGTGAGGTCCCATTCTGGTATTTTGTAAATGGCTCACTCTTCAATGTATAACAATCTGATTCAATGTCATTAGAGATCTGTGAAGTACAAAGAGGCAATTCAGATGTTTATATAACTGTTATATATATATATATATATATATATATATATATATATATATACTGTATATATAAAATCTATCCATCATCTATCAATATATTATCAATCTATGTATCTATCTATCTATCTATCTATCTATCTATCTATCTATCATCTATCTATCAATATATTATCTATCTATGTATATCTTTATATCTATATAAATTATCTATCTATCTATCTACTCTTTGTATGTAAGTACATGGAACCCTTACTTTGTTGTTGAAATGTTTTTTTTATGTTTTAAGTTGTCAAAACAAAAGTAAATGATTACAGTATTATTTTCATTTTTCTTTAAATATTATTCCCATAAGACACATATAAACAATATTAAATGTTTCTCAAATACATAGTCATTGTGCTTTAGTGCCACTCCAGGTGAGGATACAGCTGGTGAACCAATCAGGTGACGTACATGTGTATGTTCAAACTACCAGCCATATCCAGGAGTGCTAATATGACCAGGTGTTTGACAAATACATATGTCATTGTCTAAAACTAAAATGTTCTAAGGAAATCTGTGCCCACTGAATCTAAGATATAATATGTTTTCATGAAAAGAAGTAAAGTTTTAACAAAGGATAGCAATAGAAAGAAGTACATTTGACAATAGAAATAAATTGGAAAGATTTTTTTTAAACTATACACTCTAAATTTTGACTTCCTCCTACTCGGCACAATGATATATAATTCACAAATGTTATGTTTCGCTAGGGAATCCAGTAATCTTGGAAACAATTTTAACCTAAAACGTTTGACAATAGAGCATATTATCTGCTCCATATTATTGTCCATCTATCTCTCTGTCTAACCATCTGTAAGAACAAGGATCCAGTGACGTACCTTATATGTACTTCGTGAAGGATGAGAAGGGCTTGGAGAGGCTGGTTTATGAGCAGCAGTTGTTTCAGGAGATCTTCTGTTTTGTGACAAGCATCTGTTTCCTTCTGGTGGATTTTTATCAGATGTTACTAAATTATGAGCATGAACTACTTGTAAAGGTCTTCGGTTTCTTAAAGAGCCTTTATTTCCTATAGGTGGGTACCTAGCAGACATCTCTGGCTGTTGGACTAAAGCTTCTAAAACACAGAAATAAAATCAATTAAACAGATACAAGATCCCTTTTTGTATCTTCGTTATAAAATCTAAAGTAATGCTGTTATGTGGTGAGATCTGAAGCACTCAAGACCAAATAAAGTTAAAATCTCTGCTAAATTGCACCTACTTAAAAAGAGTGAGCCTATTTCATATCTATAAGGTCACTTACTGGGAAGTATAGATGTCAATGTAATAATGTAAACCAAGAGAATTAAAATCATATGGCAAAGCTCCTAATCTATGGTAATACAAGGTGATAGAGACGATGGTTCAGTCATTTCCTTCTAGAAGGTGTCTAGGATGAATATTCAGTGAGAATGAACTAATTAAGTTCTGTACATGCATGAGATGCCACTGGCTGTCTTAGGTCCAATGCCATTTGTGTGAACTAGTAATCTTATCTGTTAGTGTGCCTGTATCTGTCTCTCTACAGCTTGTGATAATAGCATTTAGGGTTATTTTTTTTCTTTTATTTTTTTTTACTATTTTTTCTTAACTTGTGATTCTGTTAAGGTGGCAGCTTGTGTATTTGCCCTACGTGAAGATCATGACTGCCTCAATCCTATTATTCACTTATATATGTAAAAAAAAACTATTAAAAAAAACTACTTTGGAATGTTGGTAAAAAATAATAGGGGGCGCCCTCAATGTGTAGAATAGAAGTTGGTGGGCAATTGTGACACTAAGTCAATAGTGGGATGAGTATTAGTGATAATAATAAATCAAAGTGTACAGTATTAAATGAGATACATATAAAACAGAAAATGAAACAGATACATTCTCAAAGTACACAGCAATAAGTGATATACATATAGATTAGAAAATGATACCAAATAAGTACTCAAAAAGGAATGACAATAATGTATCAGTAGTACAACAGTGATTACAATTTTGAATATTATATAAACATACAGTTGATGATCAAAAAAGGCAATGACGTCTTTGAATAGCTTGGAGGTGGTATCAGTGAGGTGAAAAATGTAGAACAATCAAGGCAGCTATCTGCAGAGGATCAAGGCCGCGATCCAGGATCAGTAATCTGCAGTGATTAGAAGTGGACAGAAGTGCCACATGGCCCAATATTGTTGGAAATATTTTGGTATAAAATATGTGATGAGTACACTCACATATGATAGGACACCCCTAGTGGTTTAGATGGAACGATCTGGGGTCAATAGGAGTCACCCAGAAGTCTGACTTCCAGTGGATGTAATGTGATCTGTAGAACAACACAAAGCACAAAATGGGTGCCTATATGGCCTAGTATTGCTGGTGCAAATGGATAGTAAAAATAAATGAGATTCACTCACATTTGGTGGAGCACCTCCGTTGGTGCTACAGAGGCAAGCCGGGGTCAATATAGTATTTTTACCAAGCCTGATGAAACAGCCACTGGTTGGCTGAGAAACGCGTTGCTAATATTTTTAATCTTTTAATTAAAGTAAGTTTTATAACTTACTACTTGCTGCCTGTTTGTTCTCTACCATCTTCACTTTAAATCTGCGATTGGACCACTGAGAATTCCTGATTTCCGGTGTTAAGTCTACTGGGTGACTATATTGACCCCAGCTTGCCTTTGTAGCACCAAGGGAGGTGCTCCACCAAATGTGAGTGAATCTCATTTATTTTTACTATCCATTTGCACCAGCAATACTAGACCATATAGGCATCCCTTTTGTGCTTTGTGTTGTCCTCTACAGATCACATTACATCCACTGGAAGTCAGTCTTCTGGGTGACTGCTATTGACCCCAGATCGTTCCTATCTACACCACTAGGGGTGTCCTATCATATGTGAGTGTACTCATCACATATTTTATACCAAAATATCTCCAACAATATTGGGCCATGTGGCGCGTCTGTCCTCTTCTAATCACTGCAGATTACTTTGGAATGTGATATTATATCAGATTTAGAAAGAAAATATCCCATATTTCCTGAGCAATACAAATATTAACCATTCTCTCTGCAGTCAATGCTGTCTTACTGATGATTAGCAACAACATTGCTTCTATTCAGATGATTTCCTGGTCTTTGTATGATCAGACACTGCAGCACTTGACAACTGTTTCTCAATATCAGGATTCACTGTGACATCAAGTGATCTCATTAACAAGAGATTACTGATAGCTTCATGGCATGGAGGTCTGCAATGATTTAGCAATATGTATCTCAGTCAGATTTTGCTCTTTAATCAAAAGCTTAGACTGAAATAAGTATAATTTCTACAATGCTGGTGCTTGGACCTTATTGTTTAAAGCTAATCTCAAGATCTTAAACAGTAAAAGTTTGGTAAAATATGTAACGTATTACTATTTATTCATGATGCTTGATAAATTGTTTTCGGCCTTCAAGTCAGTGCACAGACAAAGACTTGTAAAACCTGTATCATTTTCTTGTGACATCTTATGGATGAACAAGGAAACTTTAGTAAACTGATGTTTATACTCACTAATTTTTCTAACTGTAGTTTTGGTAATATTTTATACATTCTATAAAGTTTTTAAATCCCTTACAAGTGCTACCAGTTCTCATATACTTTATTCGGCTTTAATAAACTATTTAGGGAACATGAATTTAATTGTCTAGTTTAGTTTGTATTCTGTGGCTTTTTTAACTTGTGTCATTAATACTAAGTACCCCTGGGAAGGAACACATTTCATAATCTAAAGAATGAAGCAATAAAGACCAAGAACAGGCTACAAAGCAAAACTAATTTAATTGTAAGTTGTGAGAACAATCTAGTACCGAGATAGAAAAAAAGGGGTTTCAAGAGTTTTTTTTCTGGGGTTCTTACAGATCTTCACAGTAGTAAATCGTATATAGCCAAAGACAAAGGGAAAACGTCTCAGTTAATTAATTAACAATGATGATAGTCTGATGTGTTTGATTGCAGTTTATCACTAAAACATTGATATTAATTCATGATGTGTGCAAATTAATTTTTCATATCATTTTGAGTAACTGCATAACTGATATTTATTTAAATATAAATAATCACAAATGAAAGTAAATCAAAATGTTTTTACTGTTACACTTAGTTTTAATGTTGGATTTCTTATCATTTTAAGATATGACCTGAGGAAGATTCCAACTCATTTAATAGACAATAGACTTGTTGAAGTATTAACCTCATTTTACCTCTGATCAGAGCAGGAACATTAATGCCATACTTCTCCAGTAAAGCTTCCTCCTTCTGTTTCTGAGGAATGAGAATCAGCATACAGGAATAGAGTCTGATACTGGGCTGAGTCCTCAGTATTCTCTGTCTCTCATCTTCTCCTGTCTGATCAACATCGTCCAACACAACCATAACCTTGTTCAAACCTATAGGAGACAAACTAATCAAGACAAATGGCTAAGGCTACAGATAAAAAAAATGTGTTTTTGTGTGTGTGTGTGTGTGTGTGTGTGTGTGTGTATGTATGTGTGTATGTTTGTATGTGTGTATGTGTGTGTGTGTGTGTATGTATATATATATGTGTGTGTATGTGTATGTATATATATGTGTGTATGTGTATGTATATATATGTATGTATGTGTGTATGTGTGTGTGTGTGTATGTGTGTGTGTGAATGTATATATATGTGTGTGTATGTATATATGTATGTGTGTATGTTTGTATGTGTGTATGTGTGTGTGTGTGTATGTATATATATCTGTGTATGTATATATATGTGTGTATGTGTATGTATATATATATATATATATGTATGTGTGTATGTGTGTGTGTGTGATAAATGCTCAAAACCCATAGACTGACTGGTAACACATATGGGCCAATGTTCTGCACATGCTCAGACCAGAAAACAAGATGGTGGAGCCCTTTGTAATGATGATATATTTGTGCCAAATCATAAATGATACTGAATATGTCATCATCATCATCAATATGATAAAAACATGAATAAAATGTATCTGCAGAAAACTGACAGTTGTGAAATCAATACAGATATTAATACTAATGACACCTATCAATAAATTACATTTTAATAAACAAACAAATGATACTGTGTCCAGATGCAAAACAAACACACACACATACTCAATTAACTCACTATAAAAGGAATCAGTCACTGCATATTGTTGCATATTGGTGACATTGACAATGTTTCAGAGGCAATAGGGAGGTACTTTACGGAAAAAAAGGTGCAAATCCACCATTTTAGATTTGTGTGATTATTTTCTTTGATGTGTCGATTCCGGTGTTTATTTTGGCATCTAGTATTGGTAGTTCTGGGTGTCGTTGTGGGAAAATGGTGATCCCATGTGGGAGCAGCTATTCAGCTCACCTGTTTTTTACCATTTTATAGTGATCGATTTGTTCATGAACAAAAAAGTATTTTCTCGATATTTTCTGATATTAAAATAAAAATCTGAAAGATTGTTATGGACCCCATGACCAGATGTCAAACAAATATTAGTTACTGAATACAGGTACCTAAAAAACAGGCTGCTCTAATTTTCATAAGCATTAAAACTGCCTTTAAATTCACATTGCATAAAAGTGCAGAAGCAGAATTTATCTACAAGAATTCTGTTACAATTCATTCTTAAAGTGATAGTGATTATCAGCCTCATGTTTATATAAAGATAAATACATTGTAACAATCTCTTGCTTTAATCAATATATAAAACAAATCTACTTTTTAAATCAGAGGTAATATTTTATATATTATATCCATATTTATTTAAATCTTTATCTAATACAGTAACATAGTAGATGAGGTTGAAGAAAGACTGAAGTCCATCGAGTTCAATCTATACAAAGCTAATATACTTACAAAAAAACGTAATGTATGCTTACCTGATAAATTTCTTTCTTTCTGGATATGGTTAGTCCACGACGTCCTCAATTACTAGTGGGGATATCACTCCTGGCCAGCAGGAGGAGGCAAAGAGCACCACAGCAAAGCTGTTAAAGGGACAGTCTACACCAGAATTTTTATTGTTTAAAAAGATAGATAATCCCTTTATTACCCATTCCCCAGTTTTGCATAACCAACACAGTTCTATTAATATATATTTTACCTCTGTGATTACCTTGTATCTAAGCCTCTGCAGACTGCACCCTTATCTAGGTGCTTTTGACAGGCATGCAGTTTAACCAATCAGTGCAGACTCCCAAATAACTCCACGGGGGTGAGCACAATGTTGTCTATATGACACACATGAACTAGTACTGTCTAACTCTCTCAGAAGACTACAGACCAGCAGTCTGAAAAGCAAAACGAATTAAACTTCTCAACCAGAGAAAAAGAGAAGTAGCAGTAGCTATCTAATATTTATGCTTTCCAGAGAAACAAACAAACAGTGGAGAAGACTGACGAAAAGCCCTAGTCGCCAGTAGAAGAATTATTAAAAGCATGCACAACAACCCGTTAGGACGAAAAACCGCCTTATCCAAAAAGAATATAAGGCAAATCACACTGCAAAGCCAAGAGTTCTGAACATCTCTGAGCAGAAAGAAAGCAAAATGAAAGAATAAGATAAAAAAAAAACTTAATATCTATGGAATGCAATGGCTCAAACTGAGCCTGCTGCAAAACCCTAATAACAAGTTTAAGGCTCCAAGAGGAGCAACAGACATAAACACAGGCCTGATACCAACCAAGACCTGACAAAAGGATTACACATCTGGGACATCCACCAGACACTTGTGTAACAAATTAGATAATGTAGAAATCTGACCCTTCAGATAACTGACTAACAAAACCTTCTCCAGACCTACCTGGAAAAAGGACAAAATCCTAGGAATCCTGACCCTACATCCAAGAGTAGCCATTGGATTCACCCCAATAAAGGTATTTAAGCCATACCTTAATAAAAGTTACCAGTAACAGGCTTGCAAGCCTGAATCATGGTCTTAATGACCAATTCAGAAAAAACATGCTTAGACAGAACTAAACGTTCAATCTCCAAGCAAAGTTTCAGAAAAAATGAAATTTGGATGGAGGAATGGACCCTTAATTAGAAGGTCCTTCCTCAGGGACAACCTCCAAGGTGGAAGATATGACATCTCCACTAGGTCTGCATACCAGATCCTGCAAGACTATCTATCAGGGCAGTCTGCTGATCTCTTGACCTATAAACGTACCTGGGAAGCTTAGCGTACAGCCATCTGATCCACCTCCAACCCCCCATTTCAGGGTGAACCTGGAGAACACCTCTGGAAGGAGCGCCTACTCCCCGGATGAAACGTTTGACTGCTCAAGAAGTCAGCTCATAGTATCCACTCCTGGAATATGGAAAGTAGATAAACAGCAATTGTGAGTGTATGTCTACTGAACAATCTACGCCACCTCCATCACTAAGGAACTCCAGGTTTCTCCCAGGTGGTTGAAGTAAACCACTGAGGTGAAATTGTCCAACTAGAATGTGAAAAAAACGGACTAAATACAACTAAGACCATCAGAGCATTGGAGATCGCTTTCAACTTCAAAAAGGATATGGGGAGAGCAGACTCCTCCTGAGTTCATAGTCCCCAGCCCAGCGGGCTGGCGTCCGTGGTCACTATTACCCCAGGAAAGTCTCTGGTAACATATGCCCTGAGACAGATGCTCCTGAGAAAACAACCATGGGAGAGAATCCCATGTCAACAGATCTAGATCTATCCACCGAAACAGATCCACATGATCCCTGTTCCACTATCTGAGCATTCATAACAGCAGAACTCTCAGATAGAATCGAGCAAGGGATGATGTCCAATTAAGGGACCATCAGACCAATTACCTCCATGACTGCAGAAAGAGGCAAGAGGAAATAATCAGATTGATAAGGAACCCATAATGGACACTAAGAAAACTACCCCTGTAGCTGGAACAAGGGAACTCATTTTCGGATTCACTTCCCATCCATGGCATGATCTCTGTATGAGAGTTTGCTTGTAAAAAAGATGGCGCCTGAACCATTGTATTGTCCAGGAGGGGCACCATAGCGATTCCCCAAAACCTGAGCACTGCCGACATAGCCCCTAGAACCATAGAAAAAAATTCTGGGAGCCGTGGTAAAGCCAAAGGGAAGAGACACAACCTGAAAGTGTCTGACAGAAAGGCAAATCTCAGGAACTCCAGGTCTATGGTCATCATGAACTGACCCTCTTGGACCAAAGGAAAAATGGAACCAATGGTTTCCATTTTGATGGACGGAACCCTTGAGACACTTTTAGGACTAGAATAGGACGAAGAGTTCCCTCTCTCTCGGGAACCACAAACAGGAATTAATATAATCCTAGACCCTGTTCCCCAACAGGAACTGGAACTATTACTCCCAGGGAAGAAGGGTCCCAAAACAATTCAAAAATGCCTCTCAGTTATCTGGACCACAGATACATTTGAGAGATGGAACCTGCCTCAGGGAGGAAGGTTTGAATTCTATTTAGTAACCCTGAGATACTATGTCCGCAGCCTAACTGGGACATCACGTATCCATGATTAAAGAAAAACAGAGAGATTGAGCCCCCCTACTTGGTCCGATCCCGGATTGGGAGCAAACCCTTCATGCTGATGTAGACTCAGCTGCAGATTTTCTTTAGGACTATACTTCCTGTCTAGCAATAGAAAAGACCCCTTTTCCACCCGTAAGATCAGAAATATTCCTGACAGATCAGGACCAAACAAGATCTTACCTTTGTGAGGAAGCACCAGAAGTTTGAAGAATATAGCCACAACACCCGCGGGCTAGCACAACGAAATCAGATATCTTGACTTCCGGTTAAAAACTTGCATGGTAGCATCAGAAATAAAATAATTGGTTATCTTAAGAGCCTCAATTCTGTTCTGGATCTCCTCCAAAGGAGTCTCTACCAAAATGGAATCAGACAAGGCATTGCACCAATAAGATGCTGCACTTGGCACACTGGCAATACAAACTTCCATATAAGCCTTCACCTTAGACCCTTGATCCTTAAAAGAGCAGCTATAGGGTCGTAGTTCTCTTAGCCAGAGTAGAAAAGGCCCCTTCTAGTTTAGGCACTGTGTGCCATGATATTCAATGGAGACAGCGACTGGAAACATCTTTTTAAAGACAGGAGGTGGCAAAAAAGGAATCCCTGACTCCCATTCCTGTGAAAAATCTCCTAGCACGGTATGGAACAGGAAACACTTCCGCAGAGAAAGGAACTTTAAACAACAATTAAGTTGACTACATTTCTTAGGCTTGACAATGACAGGCGTATCGGAGTCATCCAAGGTAGCCAAAACCTCCTTCAACAATACACGGAGGTGTTCAAGCTAAAATCTGAAGGATACCACTTCAGCATCAGATGAAGGAATTATACTGTCCGAATCTGACATTTCACCCTCAGAGGCTACCGACGTATCCTCCTCATCAGACCTATGAGGAAGAGTAACCTGTGTAGCAGCAAGTGGAACAGAAACTTTACTATCTGAATCTCTAATTTTCCTCTTGCCTTTTCCCTTTAGCCTAGGAAAAGCAGAAAATGCCGCAGATACCACTGAAGATACCTGTGCAGCAAGTTCTGCCGGCAAAGAAACTCCTCCAGGAGAGTGAGAGGAACCGCAGGGCACTGCATGTGACACCTTTAAAGCTTGGGACGATAGAGCAGGACGCTGTGGCATTGCCTGAACAGCATCAACCTGAGAGACATTGGGATCAGCGGGCAATAACCTATCTCTACATGAGAAAGGTCTAGCTAAGCAAGCAGCACAGAATATAAAAAAGAAACCATTTGTGCTTTAATACATAACAGACATAAATCACAAACACAGAGACATCCATATTCTAAGATCAGAAAGGAAGAGAAAAAAAAATAAAACAACATTTTTGTTTTATTTTAACATTTTAATATGCCAATATGTTATGTACTGTCACTTTAAATAAGACACTGAGAGGGCTTGAGAAAAACATCTAGCACTAAGCTAGGAAAACACCAAATAAATAAAATGTACTGAACTTTTCCCCTACACCTCAGCCTGACTGAAGTGAGAAAGCGAAATCATAAAGAATTAGCCCAGAGGCACAGCTGTTCCAGCCGACACCGCATCAGTGCATGAAAATTCAAGCAGTCCCTATCCATAGAGACCTCAGCTGGTATGTCTATGGACGGACTTAAATGAAATCTAATAGATTTCTTTTCAGAGACCCTGCAGCTATAATAGCTAATCAGTTTACTAGTATATCCGGGAGCAGAAAAACAAAATGGCGTCACTCCGCTAACTGATCCAGTCAAATACTATAGCGGACAAGCGGGTCACATGACCTGCCCATGTGAACTGCACTGCATACAAGCGCGCCTTCAACAAAAAATTCTGCAATACTGCAGCGTCCTTCCCACCTTACAACTCTGTAATGGCAAAAAACTGCCATACAATATAGGTTTCCTAGAGGAACATGGCGGACGCTATAGTTGATAAAACGTTAGGGCAATGTTTAAACAGAACTCTCCTATTGTACAGCTGAGGAGACTATGCTGCCTTAAAAACTTTGTACTGTTATGTACAGTTCCTAGCAGAGCAGCTAAAATCGCCATAATAAGCATGATACAATAAGCACAAGTTTGCTATAACCGGTAGCTTGTTAGCTGAGCCCATAATACAATAAGATAAATTAAAAGGAGTGTACTTGATTCAATAAAATAATTACTTCCTGTCTCTAATCACACATAAGTGCCTGCTTCCTGCCTGCAAATATCCTGAATAAAGGATATATAAGTCCCATAAATCTGCAGCTTACTTATTTTATTTGCTTAAGTACCCATCTCCAATCCCTAGAAGATAAAAGGCACTTACCTGCAGTCTGGCCGTCTGGCAGGAGGACAGCTTACAAGGCATGAGAGGACACATGCTCCTCACAGAGACCTGTAGAAGAGAAAGAACAGAGTAAACCTACTCTGGCTTTCTATACCATGGGCAGCAAATATGTTAGGAAAATGCAGCAAGGCCCACCTTACAAGTTCCTAACTGCTTTAAAGCCACCACTACCCTACTGAAGAGATTAACGTGGAGTACAGCAAGACCCAAAAATCTTGCTCGAAGTGAAGGAAATTCAATTTTCTTCAGACACCAAAACCACCTCCTTCATTGACGAAGGCAAAGATAATGACTGGGGTTTATGGGAAGGGTAGTGATACTTAACAGCTTTGCTGTGGTGCTCTTTGTCTCCTCCTGCTGGCCAGGAGTGATATTTCCACTAGTAATTGAGGATGTTGTGGACTCACGATATCTTAGGAAAGAAAAACAAACCATTTAATACAAGCAATCATATCCATGAATTTTGTTTCTAGCCAGAAATGTATCCAAACAATTTTCAAATGTATCTACAGTATTGGCATTCACTACCTTCTTTGGTAATGAGTTCCACAATTTTATTGCTCTTACAGTGAAAAAACGTTTCCGTTGCAGGAGATTAAATCTCCTTTCCTCCAACCTTAAATTGTGACCTCTTGTCAAAAACTATTTTCTTGGAATAAACAGAGCTTCTGCTATCTCTGTATATGGGTCTTGAATATATTGATATAAAGTAATCATGTCACCTCTCAAGTGCTTTTTTTCTAGAGAAAACAAACCCAGTTTAGCTAGCCTCTCCTCATAGCTTAAATTCTCCATTCCCCTTATTAGCTTTGTGGCCCTTCTCTGAACTTTTTCTAGTTCAGCAATATCTTTTTTTGCGATCGGTCCCCAGAACTGCACTCCATACTCAAGGTGAGGTCTTACCAGGGATTTATATAGTGACATAATTATGCTTTCCTCCCTTGAATTGATGCCTCTTTTAATACATGCTAGTATCTTATTAGCCTTGGTAGCTGCTGCCCTGCATTGTGCACCAATCTTTAGCTTGTTATCTCTCAGGTATAATTACATTTTTATTTGTAAGAATTTAGAAATAAAGAACTTACTCACCTAACATCTGTGACAAATAGAGAAGTTGCTCATCATACAGCGCTCCGTCTATGTCTGTGCTATTTATCCGGCCGTGATGTTTGCTGTGATACAGAATCACTAGAGAGCAATTAGTAATTTCTTTCCTCCACTCATTTGAGTTCCTGTTGCTGATATAAAGATATCTCACCTCTGACACCAGACCAGAGAAACATGCAGATTTCAGCAGGTCTATCAGCCATTTAAGTTTGTCTTCTGAGCACCTGGATGTTATTCCCACAGGTTGTCCTAGAGCTCTGCTTGGTGAATACTCTCCTGGGGCTCTGCTTGGTGAATACTCTCCTGGGGCTCTGCTTGGTGCATACTCTCCTGGGGCTCTTCTTGGTGCATACTCTCCTGGGGCTCTGCTTGGTGAATACTCTCCTGGGGCTCTGCTTGGTAAATACTGTCCTGGGGCTCTGCTTGGTGAATACTCTCCTGGGGCTCTGCTTGATGAATACTCTCCTGGGGCTGTGCTTGATGAATAATCTCCTGGGGCTCTTCTTGGTGAATACTCTCCTGGGGCTCTTCTTGGTGAATACTGTCCTGGGGCTCTGCTTGATGAATACTCTCCTGGGGCTCTTCTTGGTGAATACTCTCCTGGGGCTCTTCTTGGTGAATACTGTCTTGGGGCTCTGCTTGATGAATACTCTCCTGGTGCTCTGCTTGGTAAATACTCTCCTGGGGCTCTGCTTGATGAATACTCTCCTGGGGCTCTGGCTCCTGTATTCTGTGCTGAGCAGAGTGACCTACAAAATATGTGACATGTAGCTGAGACATAGAAACTAGTTAAAGGGACAGTAATCCCCTTGTATCTACAAGATATTACTGGTGTGTTGCTATACAATAATATATCTGACAAGTCTAAATGCATTTAAAACAAATTCACATCCTTTTTACTACAATTGTTTTCAAAAGCCAAACGCCACCCACCATTTGCCTTTATTAGAGGAGCCAGTCTCAGCTTTAGGGGTAGATTTATTACTCCTGTAGTTTCCGGGTCAACAGAAGACCGCTACACTTTAACTGTTCCACCACCTCTGAGGTAGCGGACTGCAATCACCCCGATCAGATACAATCGGAATGTTTGACACCCCCTGCTAGCGGTCGATTGTCCGCGAATGTGCGGGGGGGGGCATTACACAAGCATTTCACTAGAAAATGTCGGACGGACATAATCTGCTACAGCGGATCATGTCCATCTGACATTTGTTAAATCTACCCCTTAATCTGCAGACAACAAGGCTAGCCACTGTCATTATGTTGGTATAATGTGCATTATTTGCAGTTGTTAGCTGCTAAAGCCAATTACGTATACCTGTTTAGCAGGGTTAGCCTTAAAAAATCTGCAGATCACATTTCCAGTTCTGAGACTATGAAAATCCTCAGTATTCAGATCTAAAGGGACAAGAAAGTCCTAACTAGACAATTTTTGACAACTTTTATTATTTCAATTATTATTTAATGATTTTGTTATCCTTTGTTGTAGGGTTTATTTAGGTAAGCTCAGAAGCACCAAAGCACCTAGGTAGTGATGTCGCGAACCTAAAAATTTGGGTTCGCGAACGGCGGACGCGAAGTTCCGCAAAAGTTCACGAACGGGCGAACCGGGCAAACCGCCATTGACTTCAATAGGCAGGCGAATTTTAAAACCCACAGGGACTCTTTCTGGCCACAATAGTGATGGAAAAGTTGTTTCAAGGGGACTAACACCTGGGGCGCGATCCGATATAGATCGCAGTTTGCGGCGCAAGCGAGGGAACCCACGTCGCCCGCAGTTTCAGCTCGCAACTCGAGCCATCCAATATGCGGCGCCGTCACTTGCTAAAGTGGCGCAAGTCTCACAAACCAGCGATGTCCAGAAATCTGCGTAAGTACAGATTTTTGGAGTCGCCAGTGACTTGCGCCACGTTAGAAACTGCCGGCGCCTATAAAACCTGACTAAAGTCTAAATCACCCGCACTGTCTAACACGCCTCCTAAACATAGCCCGACACGTCTAACACACCTCCCTAACATAGCCCGACACGTCTAACCCTCTATCCGCTATCCCCCCTCACTATCCTAACAATAAAAAAGCTATTAACCCCTAAACCGCCGCTCCCGTACCCCGCCGCAACCTAATAAAGTTATTAACCCCTAAACCGTCGCTCCCGTACCCCGCCGCCAGCTATATTATATCTATAACCCCCTAAAGTGAGCCCCTAACACCGCCGCCATCTATATTAAAATTATTAACCCCTAATGTAAGCCCCTAACACCGCCGCCATCTCTATTAAAATGATTAACCCCTAATTTAATCTACCTACCCCGCCGCCAGCTATATTATCTATATTAACCCTAAGTATATTATAGTTAATATAGGTATTACATTATATATATTAACTATATTAACCCTAATTATATTAGGGTTAATATAGTTAATATAGTTACTATAGTATTTATATTAACTATATTTACTCTATCTAACCCTAACACCCCTAACTAAATTTATATTAAATTAATCTAATTCATTTATAAACTAAAATATTCCTATTTAAATCTAAATACTTACCTATAAAATAAACCCTAAGATAGCTACAATATAATTAATAATTACATTGTAGCTATGTTAGGGTTAATATTTATTTTACAGGTAAATTGTTAATTATTTTAACTAGGTATAATAGCTATTAAATAGTTATTAACTATTTAATAGCTACCTAGTTAAAATAATTACCCAATTACCTGTAAAATAAATCCTAACCTAAGTTACAAATACACCTACACTATCAATAAATTAAATAAACTACAAACATCTATCTAAAAATACAATTAAATTAACTAAACTAAATTACAAAAAAAACAAACACTAAATTACAAAAAATAAAAAAAAGATTACAAGATTTTTAAGATAATTACACCTATTCTAAGCCCCCTAATAAAATAATAAACCCCCAAAATAAAAAAAATTCCCTGCCCTATTCTAAATTAAAAAAAGTTCAAAGCTCTTTACCTTACCAGCCCTTAAAAGGGCCTTTTGTGGGGCATGCCCACATGCTGATCGGAACAGCCAATAGAATGCGAGCTCAATCTGATTGGCTGATTGGATCAGCCAATCGGATTGAACTTGAATCTGATTGGCTGATTCAATCAGCCAATCAGATTTTTCTAACTTAATTCCGATTGGCTGATAGAATCCTATCAGCCAATCGGAATTCGGCGGACGCCATCTTGGATGACGTCATTTAAGGGTACCTCATTCGTCGTTCAGTCGTCGGCCGGGATGGATGCTCCGCGGCGGCGGAGCGAAGAAAGAAGATTGAAGATGCCGCCGGAAGAATGAAGACTTTGCTGCCGCTTGGAGGAAGACGTCGCCGGAGGAAGAATTCTTCTTTGCCGCTTGGAGGAAGACATCGCCGGAGGAAGAATTCTTCTTTGCCGCTTGGAGGAAGACATCGCCGGAGGAAGAATTCTTCTTTGCCGCTTGGAGCAAGACATCGCCCGGATCGGATCAGGAGTTCGGCCCGGTGTGGTGAAGACAAGGTAGGGAGATCTTCAGGGGGGTAGTGTTAGGCTTTTTTAAGGGGGGTTTGGGTGGTTTTAGAATAGGGGTATGTGGGTGGTGGGTTGTAATGGGGGGGGGTATTGTATTTGTATGCAAAAGAGCTGAATTCTTTGGGGCATGCCCCACAAAAGGCCCTTTTAAGGGCTGGTAAGGTAAAGAGCTTAGAACTTTTTTTAATTTAGAATAGGGCAGGGAATTTTTTTTATTTTGGGGGTTTATTATTTTATTAGGGGGCTTAGAATAGGTGTAATTAGCTTAAAAATCTTGTAATCTTTTTTTTATTTTTTGTAATTTAGTGGGTTTTTTTTTTTGTAATTTAGTTTAGTTAATTTAATTGTATTTTTAGATAGATGTTTGTAGTTTATTTAATTTATTGATAGTGTAGGTGTATTTGTAACTTAGGTTAGGATTTATTTTACAGGTAATTGGGTAATTATTTTAACTAGGTAGCTATTAAATAGTTAATAACTATTTAATAGCTATTATACCTAGTTAAAATAATTAACAATTTACCTGTAAAATAAATATTAACCCTAACATAGCTACAATGTAATTATTAATTATATTGTAGCTATCTTAGGGTTTATTTTATAGGTAAGTATTTAGATTTAAATAGGAATATTTTAGTTTATAAATGAATTAGATTAATTTAATATAAATTTAGTTAGGGGTGTTAGGGTTAGATAGAGTTAATATAAATACTATAGTAACTATATTAACTATATTAACCCTAATATAATTAGGGTTAATATAGTTAATATATATAATGTAATACCTATATTAACTATAATATACTTAGGGTTAATATAGATAATATAGCTGGCGGCGGGGTAGGTAGATTAAATTAGGGGTTAATCATTTTAATAGAGATGGCGACGGTGTAAGGGGCTTACATTAGGGGTTAATAATATTAATATAGCTGGCGGCGGTATAGGGGGATTAGATTAGGGGTTAATAATATTTATATAGGTGGCGGCGGTGTAAGGGGTCAGATTAGGGGATAGATAAGGTAGATGGCGGCGGTTTTAGGGGCTCACAGTAGGGGGTTAGTTTATGTAGATGGCGGCGGGGTCCGGGAGCGGCGGTTTAGGGGTTAATAACTTTATTAGGGATTTCGGGGGGGGGGGATCGCGGTTGACAGGTAGATAGACATTGCGCATGCGTTAGGTGTTAGGTTTATTTTAGAAGATCGCGGTTGACAGGGAGATAGACATTGCACATGCGTTAGGTGTTAGGTTTATTTTAGAAGATCGCGGTTGACAGGGAGATAGACATTGCGCATGCGTTAGGTGTTAGGTTTATTTTAGAAGATCGCGGTTGACAGGGAGATAGACATTGCGCATGCGTTAGGTGTTAGGTTTATTTTAGCAGCCAGTTTAGGGAGTTACGGGGCTCCAATAGTCAGCGTAAGGCTTCTTACGGCTGCTTTTTGTGGCGAGGTGAAAATGGAGTAAGTTTTCTCCATTTTCGCCACGTAAGTCCTTACGCTGCATATTGGATACCAAACTGCGCTGGTTTGGTATACCTGCCTATGGCCCAAAAAACTACGGGCGACGGCAGAAATATACGCTCGTAACTTCTAGGTTACGCCGTATATGTGATACCAAATCAGCGTAAATATTGGCGTCGCCGGCTTTTGCGGGCGACGATTTTTATCGGATCGACCCCCTGGACTGTGGCATGCCGGAGGGGGATCCATGGCAAAACTCCCATGGAAAATTACATAGTTGATGCAGAGTCTGGTTTTAATCCATAAAGGGCATAAATCACCTAACATTCCTAAATTGTTTGGAATAACGTGCTTTAAAACATCAGGTATGATGTTGTATCGATCAGTGTAAGGGTTACGCCCGCTTCACAGTGCGCAGTGTAGGTGATATACCTGCCCTGACCATGCTTTGCAGACCAGGTATCTGTGATCAGATGGACCCTTGCCCCAACACTGTGTGCCAGACATGCCATTATAGCAGACTTATATGGCTTTGGCGTTGCTTTTTGGTAATTAGAAGGCTGCTAAATGCCACTGCGCATCACACGTGTTTTATGCCCAGCAGTGAAGGGGTTAATTAGGGAGCATGTAGGCAGCTTTTAGAGTTAATTTTAGCTTAAGTGTAGTGTAGTAGACAACCCAAAGTATTGATCTAGGCCCATTTTGGTATATTTCATGCCACCATTTCACCGCCAAATGCGATCAAATAAAAAAAATTGTTCACTTTTTCACAAACTTTAGGTTTCTCACAGAAATTATTTACAAACAACTTATGCAATTATGGCATAAATGGTTGTAAATGCTTCTCTGGGATCCCCTTTGTTCACAAATAGCAGACTTATATGGCTTTGGCGTTGCTTTTTGGTAATTAGAAGGCTGCTAAATGCCACTGCGCACCACATGTGTTTTATGCCCAGCAGTGAAGGGTTTAATTAGGGAGCATGTAGGCAGCTTGTAGAGTTAAAGGGACATGAAACCCAATTTTTTTCTTTCATGATTTAGAAAGATCATGTCATTTTAAACAACTTTCTAATTTACTTCTATTATCTAATTTGCTTCATTCTCTTGATATCACTTGCTGAAAAGCATATCTAGATATGCTCAGTAGCTGCTGATTGGTTGCTGCACATAAAGGCTTTGTGTGATTGGCTCACACATGTACATTGCTATTTCTTCAACAAAGGATATCTAAAGAATTGAGCAAATTAGATAATAGAAGTAAATTGGAAAGTTGTTTAAAATTACATGCCCTATCTGAATCATGAAAGTTTAATTTTGACTAGACTGTCCTTTTAATTTTAGCTTAAGTGTAGTGTAGTAGACAACCCAAAGTATTGATCTAGGCCCATTTTGGTATATTTCATGCCACCATTTCACCGCCAAATGCGATCAAATAAAAAAAAAATGTTCACTTTTTCACAAACTTTAGGTTTCTCACAGAAATTATTTACAAACAACTTATGCAATTATGCATACATTTCATCCGCCAAATGCGATCAAATAAAAAAAAAATGTTCACTTTTTCACAAACTTTAGGTTTCTCACAGAAATTATTTACAAACAACTTATGCAATTATGGCATAAATGGTTGTAAATGCTTCTCTGGGATCCCCTTTGTTCAGAAATAGTAGACTTTTATGGCTTTGGCGTTGCTTTTTGGTAATTAGAAGGCTGCTAAATGCCACTGCGCACCACAGGTGTTTTATGCCCAGCAGTGAAGGGGTTAATTAGGGAGCATGTAGGCAGCTTGTAGAGTTAATTTTAGCTTAAGTGTAGTGTAGTAGACAACCCAAAGTATTGATCTAGGCCCATTTTGGTATATTTCATGCTACCATTTTACCGCCAAATGCGATCCAATTTAAAAAAAACAAATGTTTTCGCAATTTTAGGTTTCTCACTGAAATTATTTACAAACAACTTGTGCAATTATGGCACAAATGGTTGTAAATGCTTCTCTGGGATCCCTTTTGTTCAGAAATAGCAGACATATATGACTTTGGCGTTGCTTTCTGGTAATTAGAAGGCCGCTAAATGCTGCTGCGCATCACACGTGTATTATGGCAAGCAGTGAAGGGGTTAATTAGGTAGTTTGTAGGGAGCTTGCAGGGTTAATTTTAGCTTCAGTGTAGAGATCAGCCTCCCACCTGACACATCAGACCCCCTGATCCCTCCCAAACAGCTCCCTTCCCTCCCCTCCCCCACCCCACAATTGTCCCCGCCATCTTAAGTACTGGCAGATATTTACATATGCTGTGGTGTAGCATCCCCCTTAGCCACCAACCTCCCTGATACCCCCCAAAACAGCTCTCTAACCCTCCCCATCTGCCTTATTGGTGGCCATCTTGGGTACTGGCAGCTGTCTGCTATTATTTCACAGTCATTTATTTTAAATGTACACTACTGTTACACTAGATATGAGTGGTGGCACTGGGCAAGTGGGCACAGTATACGCTGTAAGCCTGACACACACGCTGGCAGGCAGGCAACTGCAATTAGATTACACAGGGAAAAAAAAAGCAGACTGATGTTCTAGCCCTAAAAAGGGCTTTTTGGGGTGCTGTCCTTACAGCAGAGATCAGATGAGTCCTTCCGGACTGTAGTGGACACTGAATACACTAGCCTAGCTATCGATTTCCCTATTAAATCAGCAGCAGCTACACTGTCCCTCCTCTCACTAAGAATGCAGCTTCCAAATGAATCTAAAATGGATGCTGTCCAGGAGGTGGGAGGGTCTGGGAGGGAGGGTTTGCTGCTGATTGGCTGTAATGTGTCTTCTGACTGTGAGGTAGAGGGTCAAAGTTTACTCAATGATAAAGAATAGGGGGCGGATCGAACATCGCATATGTTCGCCCACCGCGGCGAACGCAAACATACTATGTTCGCCGGGAACTATTCGCCAGCGAACTATTCGCGACATCACTACACCTAGGTGCTAGCTGCTGATTGGTGGCTGCATGTACAGTATATATATATATTGATTGGCTCATTGAAGCAATATAAGTTGACTACCGGTCTTTAACAAAATATCAATGAACAAGTGCCCTAGCAGCATGAAACACGTCTGATGCTGTGGGGGCTATGGTTCCCCTTTTCCTGTGTTGGTTTTTACACGGACTGCCGTCCATTGTCTATGGTTTTAATGTGTCTACAATAAAGAATCTTACCTTTTACACCGGAGTGCTGGAAATTCTTGTTTGGATAATTTGGCATAAAGCTGGCATAAGTAGGGGCAAGGTACGTATATCTGGTCCCCTAAGGCAGGACATGCTGTGATCTGAGATGTCATCGCAGAAAATGCAACATGTCTGCAAAAAGTACAGGACACATCCAGGAACTGTTGGTGCTTTCACTTTAAATTGCTGCTCTCTTCAAATAGTGCTGTGCTCTGGCTGCATTGTGAAGCCAGTGTGAAGCACAGCTTGAAGAATATGGAGCAGCACTGCGAGGCAGGGCACTGATTGATGACTAGCTCTCAGGGATTTTTTCAACCCGTCCCTAGCGTTTCCTAGTCTGCAAACCTGTGACTCCTGTATGTAAGACTTTCTTGGGAGCAATGCACCTTTAAAACCTTAACAAAATGCTTTTTTTTTATTTATTTTTATTATAGTTAGTTTGCAATACAATTTTTAACTGCTGCAATATATTATAAAACTTAAAAAAATGATTTCTTCTCCAGTAAATTACTACACTGCAATTAAGCTGGTGTTTTAATGTAATGTAACTGCCTAATTTAAAATTGAATTTTAAAATGACTTGCCGAAAAATTTTCACTAAAAAAAAAATCTCATTGCAGAAAATAAAAAAAAAAGTTCTGAATCTGGGAATTCTGGTCACAGGTCTAATGTGGCATATAGCTGGCATAAGTAAGAGCAGGGTACCTGTATCTGATCACAGGTCTAATGTGGCATATAGCTGGCATAAGTAAGAGCAGGGTACCTGTATCTGAGCACAGGTCTAATGTAACATATAGCTGGCATAAGTAGGGGCAGGGAATCTGTATCTGGTCACAGGTCTAATGTGGCATATAGCTGGCATAAGAAGGGGCAGGGAATTTGTATCTGGTCACAGGTCTAATGTGGCATAAAGCTGACATAAGTAGGGACAGGGTACCTGTATCTGACCACAGGTCTAATGTGGCATAAAGCTGGCATAAGTAAGGGCAGGGTACCTGTATCTGGTCACAGGTCTAATGTGGCATATAGCTGGCATAAGTAGGGACAGGGTACCTGTATCTGGCCACAGGTCTAATGTGTCATATAGTTGGCATAAGTAGGGGCATGGTACCTGTATCTGGTCACAGGTCTAATGTGGCATAAAGCTGGCATAAGTAGGGGCAGGGTTCCTGTATCTGCTCACAGGTCTAATGTGTCATATAGCTGACATAAGTAGGGACAGGGTACCTGTATCTGGACACTGGTCTAATGTGGCATAGAGCTGGCATAAGTAGGGGCAGGGTACCTGTATCTGGTCACAGGTCTAATGTGTCATATAGTTGGCATACGTAGGGGCAGGGTACCTGTATCTGGTCACAGGTCTAATGTGTCATATAGCTGGCATAAGTAGGGGCACGGTACATGTATCTGGTCACAGGTCTAATGTGTCATATAGCTGGCATAAGTAGGGGCAGGGTACCTGTATCTGGTCACTGGTCTAATGTGTCATATAGCTGACATAAGTAGGGACAGGGTACCTGTATCTGGTCACAGGTCTAATGTGTCATATAGTTGGCATAAGTAGGGGCAGCGTACCTGTATCTGGTCACAGGTCTATTGTGGCATATAGCTGGCATAAGTAAGGGCAGGGTACCTGTATCTGGTCACAGGTCTAATGTGGCATATAGCTGGCATAAGTAGGGACAGGGTACCTGTATCTGGTCACAGGTCTAATGTGTCATATAGCTGGCATAAGTAGGGGCAGGGTACCTGTATCTGGTCACAGGTCTAATGTGTCATATAGCTGGCATAAGTAGGGGCAGGGTACATGTATCTGGTCACAGGTCTAATGTGGCATAAAGCTGGCATAAGTAAGAGCAGGGTACCTGTATCTGGTCACAGGTCTAATGTGTCATATAGCTGGCATAAGTAGGGGCAGGGTACATGTATCTGGTCACAGGTCTAATGTGTCATATAGCTGGCATAAGTAGGGGCAGGGTACATGTATCTGGTCACAGGTCTAATGTGTCATATAGCTGGCATAAGTAGGGGCAGGGTACCTGTATCTGGTCAGAGGTCTAATGTGACATAAAGCTGACATAAGTAGGGGCAGGGTACCTGTATCTTGTCACAGGTCTAATGTGTCATATAGCTGGCATATGTAGGGGCAGGGTACCTGTATCTGGTCACAGGTCTATTGTGACATAACGCTGGCATATGTAGGGGCAGGGTACATGTATCTGGTCACAGGTCTAATGTGGCATAAAGCTGGCATAAGTAGGGGCAGGGTTCCTGTATCTGGTCACAGGTCTAATGTGTCATATAGCTGACATATGTAGGGACAGGGTACCTATATCTGGTCACTGGTCTAATGTGGCATAAAGCTGGCATAAGTAAGGGCAGGGTACCTGTATCTGGTCACTGGTCTAATGTGGCATAGAGCTGGCATAAGTAGGGGCAGGGTACCTGTATCTGGTCACAGGTCTAATGTGTCATATAGTTGGCATAAGTAGGGGCAGGGTACCTGTATCTGGTCACAGGTCTAATGTGTCATATAGCTGGCATAAGTAGGGGCAGGGTACATGTATCTGGTCACAGGTCTAATGTGTCATATAGCTGGCATAAGAAGGGGCAGGGTACATGTATCTGGTCACAGGTCTAATGTGTCATATAGCTGGCATAAGTAGGGGCAGGGTACATGTATCTGGTCACAGGGCTAATGTGGCATAAAGCTGGCATAAGTAAGAGCAGGGTACCTGTATCTGGTCACAGGTCTAATGTGTCATATAGCTGGCATAAGTAGGGGCAGAGTACATGTATCTGGTCAGAGGTCTAATGTGGCATAAAGCTGACATAAGTAGGGGCAGGGTACCTGTATCTGATTACAGGTCTAATGTGGCATATAGCTGACATAAGTAGGGGCAGGGTACCTGTATCTGGTCACAGGTCTAATGTGGCATATAGCTGGCATAAGTAAGAGCAGGGTACCTGTATCTGGTCACAGGTCTAATGTGGCATAAAGCTGGCATAAGTAGGGGCAGGGTACCTGTATCTGGTCACAGGTCTAATGTGTCATATAGCTGGCATAAGTAGGGGCACGGTACATGTATCTGGTCACAGGTCTAATGTGTCATATAGCTGGCATAAGTAGGGGCAGGGTACCTGTATCTGGTCACTGGTCTAATGTGTCATATAGCTGACATAAGTAGGGACAGGGTACCTGTATCTGGTCACAGGTCTAATGTGTCATATAGTTGGCATAAGTAGGGGCAGCGTACCTGTATCTGGTCACAGGTCTATTGTGGCATATAGCTGGCATAAGTAAGGGCAGGGTACCTGTATCTGGTCACAGGTCTAATGTGGCATATAGCTGGCATAAGTAGGGACAGGGTACCTGTATCTGGTCACAGGTCTAATGTGTCATATAGCTGGCATAAGTAGGGGCAGGGTACCTGTATCTGGTCACAGGTCTAATGTGTCATATAGCTGGCATAAGTAGGGGCAGGGTACATGTATCTGGTCACAGGTCTAATGTGGCATAAAGCTGGCATAAGTAAGAGCAGGGTACCTGTATCTGGTCACAGGTCTAATGTGTCATATAGCTGGCATAAGTAGGGGCAGGGTACATGTATCTGGTCACAGGTCTAATGTGTCATATAGCTGGCATAAGTAGGGGCAGGGTACATGTATCTGGTCACAGGTCTAATGTGTCATATAGCTGGCATAAGTAGGGGCAGGGTACCTGTATCTGGTCAGAGGTCTAATGTGACATAAAGCTGACATAAGTAGGGGCAGGGTACCTGTATCTTGTCACAGGTCTAATGTGTCATATAGCTGGCATATGTAGGGGCAGGGTACCTGTATCTGGTCACAGGTCTATTGTGACATAACGCTGGCATATGTAGGGGCAGGGTACATGTATCTGGTCACAGGTCTAATGTGGCATAAAGCTGGCATAAGTAGGGGCAGGGTTCCTGTATCTGGTCACAGGTCTAATGTGTCATATAGCTGACATATGTAGGGACAGGGTACCTATATCTGGTCACTGGTCTAATGTGGCATAAAGCTGGCATAAGTAAGGGCAGGGTACCTGTATCTGGTCACTGGTCTAATGTGGCATAGAGCTGGCATAAGTAGGGGCAGGGTACCTGTATCTGGTCACAGGTCTAATGTGTCATATAGTTGGCATAAGTAGGGGCAGGGTACCTGTATCTGGTCACAGGTCTAATGTGTCATATAGCTGGCATAAGTAGGGGCAGGGTACATGTATCTGGTCACAGGTCTAATGTGTCATATAGCTGGCATAAGAAGGGGCAGGGTACATGTATCTGGTCACAGGTCTAATGTGTCATATAGCTGGCATAAGTAGGGGCAGGGTACATGTATCTGGTCACAGGGCTAATGTGGCATAAAGCTGGCATAAGTAAGAGCAGGGTACCTGTATCTGGTCACAGGTCTAATGTGTCATATAGCTGGCATAAGTAGGGGCAGAGTACATGTATCTGGTCAGAGGTCTAATGTGGCATAAAGCTGACATAAGTAGGGGCAGGGTACCTGTATCTGATTACAGGTCTAATGTGGCATATAGCTGACATAAGTAGGGGCAGGGTACCTGTATCTGGTCACAGGTCTAATGTGGCATATAGCTGGCATAAGTAAGAGCAGGGTACCTGTATCTGGTCACAGGTCTAATGTGGCATAAAGCTGGCATAAGTAGGGGCAGGGTACCTGTATCTGGTCACAGGTCTAATGTGTCATATAGCTGGCATAAGTAGGGGCAGGGTACCTGTATCTGGTCACAGGTCTAATGTGTCATATAGCTGGCATAAGTAGGGGCAGTGTACCTGTATCTGGTCACAGGTCTATTGTGGCATATAGCTGGCATAAGTAGGGACAGGGTACCTGTATCTGGTCACAGGTCTAATGTGGCATAAAGCTGGCATATGTAGGGGCAGGGTACCTGTATCTGGTAACAGGTCTATTGTGGCATATAGCTGGCATAAGTAGGGGCAGGGTACCTGTATCTGGTCACAGGTCTATTGTGGCATATAGCTGGCATAAGTAGGGGTAGGGTACATCTATCTGGTCACACACAGCAGGATCTTAGCTTCTGATCATATACACGTATGACACACTAGTATAGTACACAAGCAAAGTCACACACAGTAGGACCTGAGTTTCTCATCATATACACGTATGACACACTACTCTAATACACAAGCACAGTCACACACAGCAGGACCTGAGCTTCTGATCATATACACGTATAACACACTAGTCTAGTACACAAGCACAGTCACACACAGCAGGACCTGAGCTTCTGATCATATACAAGTATGACACACTAGTCTAATACACAAGCACAGTCACACACAGCAGGACCTGAGCTACTGATCATATACACGTATGACACACTAGTCTCGTACACAAGCACAGTCACACACAGCAGGACCTGAGCTACTGATCATATACACGTATGACACACTAGTCTAGTACACAAGCACAGTCACACACAGCAGGACCTGAGCTTCTGATCATATACACGTATGACACACTAGTCTAATACACAAGCACAGTCACATACAGCAGGACCTGAGCTTCT
Source organism: Bombina bombina (assembly GCF_027579735.1). NCBI lineage: Eukaryota > Metazoa > Chordata > Amphibia > Anura > Bombinatoridae > Bombina > Bombina bombina. The sequence goes on along the minus strand of NC_069509.1, from coordinate 18,273,489 downwards.
GATCATATACACGTATGACACACTAGTCTAGTACACAAGCACAGTCACACACAGCAGGACCTGAGCATCTGATCATATACACGTATGATACACTAATCTAGTACACAAGCACAGTCACACACAGTAGGACCTGAGCTTCTTATCATATACACGTATGACACACTAGTCTAGTACACAAGCACAGTCACACACAGCAGGACCTGAGCTTCTGATCATATACACGTATGACACACTAGTCTAGTACACAAGCACAGTCACACACAGCAGGACCTGAGCTACTGATCATATACACGTATGACACATTAGTCTAGTACACAAGCACAGTCACACACAGCAGGACCTGAGCTTCTGATCATATACACGTATGACACACTAGTCTAGTACACAAGCACAGTCACACACAGCAGGGCCTGATCTTCTGATCATATACACGTATGACACACTAGTCTAGTACACAAGCACAGTCACACACAGCAGGACCTGAGCTTCTGAACATATACACGTATGACACACTAGTCTAGTACACAAGCACAGTCACACACAGCAGGACCTGAGCTTCTGATCATATACACGTATGACACACTAGTCTAGTACACAAGCACAGTCACACACAGCAGGACCTGAGCTTCTGATCATATACACGTATGACACACTAGTCTACTACACAACACAGTCACACACAGCAGGACCTGAGCATCTGATCATATACACGTATGACACACTAGTCTAGTACACAAGCACAGTCACACACAGCAGGACCTGAGCTTCTGATCATATACACGTATGACACACTAGTCTAATACACAAGCACAGTCACACACAGCAGGACCTGAGCATCTGATCATATACACGTATGACACACTAGTCTAGTACACAAGCACAGTCACACACAGCAGGGCCTGATCTTCTGATCATATACACGTATGACACACTAGCCTAATACACAAGCACAGTCACACACAGCAGGACCTGAGCTTCTGATCATATACATGTATGACACACTAGTCTAGTACACAAGCACAGTCACACACAGCAGGACCTGAGCTTCTGATCATATACACGTATGACACACTAGTCTAATACACAAGCACAGTCACACACAGCAGGACCTGAGCTTCTGATCATATACACGTATGACACATTAGTCTAATACACAAGCACAATCACACACAGCAGGACCTGCGCTTCAGATCATATACACGTATGACACACTAGTCTTGTACACAAGCACAGTCACACACAGCAGGACCTGAGCTTCTGATCATATACACATATGACACACTACTCTAATACACAAGCACAATCACACACAGCAGGACCTGCGCTTCAGATCATATACACGTATGACACACTAGTCTTGTACACAAGCACAGTCACACACAGCAGGACCTGAGCTTCTGATCATATACACGTATGACACACTAGTCTAGTACACAAGCACAGTCACACACAGCAGGACCTGAGCTACTGATCATATACACGTATGACACACTAGTCTAGTACACAAGCACAGTCACACACAGCAGGACCTGAGCTTCTGATCATATACACGTATGACACACTAGTCTAATACACAAGCACAGTCACACACAGCAGGAACTGAGCTTCTGATCATATACACATATGACACACTAGTCTAGTACACAAGCACAGTCACACACAGCAGGGCCTGAGCTACTGATCATATACACGTATGACACACTAGTCTAATACACAAGCACAGTAACACACAGCAGGACCTGAGCTTCTGACCATATACACGTATGACACACTAGTCTAGTACACAAGCACAGTCACACACAGCAGGGCCTGAACTTCTGATCATATACACGTATGACACACTAGTCTAGTACACAAGACACTGTCACACACAGCAGGACCTAAGCTTCTGAACATATACACGTATGACACACTAGTCTAGTACACAAGCACAGTCACACACAGCAGGGCCTGAGCTTCTGATCATATACACGTATGGCACACTAGTCTAGTACACAAGCACAGTCACACACAGCAGGACCTAAGCTTCTGAACATATACACGTATGACACACTAGTCTAGTACACAAGCACAGTCACACACAGCAGGGCCTGAGCTTCTGATCATATACACGTATGATACACTAGTCTACTACATAAGACACAAACACGGCACACACTGGCCGTAAACTTATTTACTGATAATATACTCACCCCCAAAACCAACTCCAGCTCATCTCTGCTATCAGATCAGCACTGGTGTCACTCACACTTGGAGATGTCACTGCACTTAAATGTCACTGTCACACTCACGTCTGTGCTCAGCTTCTGCACTAATAGACTGTTTAGCACAAACCAGACGCTGAAGCTTCTTTCACTTTCTGTTTGACTCAAACACTGAAATGTTACGTTACTACACTAGGGGCGGAGTATACAGCACTGTACAAGTATAGCACTGTATAGTAATACAGAGATACACACATATATACAGCACTGTGTAATACAGAGATGCATACATATATACTACACTGTGTAATACAGAGATACACACATATATACAGCACTGTGTAATACAGAGATACATACATATATACAGCACTGTATAATACAGAGATACACACATATATACTACACTGAGTAATACAGAGACACACACATATATACAGCACTGTGTAATACAGATACACACATATATACAGCACTGTGTAATACAGAGATACACACATATATACAGTACTGTGTAATACAGAGATACACACATATATACAGCACTGTGTCATACAGAGATACACATATATATACAGCACGGTGTAATACAGATATACACACATATATACAGCACTGTGTAATACAGAGATACACACATATATACAGCACTGTGTAATACAGAGATACACACATATATACAGCACTGTGTAATACAGAGATACACACATATATACAGCACTGTGTAATACAGAGATACACACATATATACAGCACTGTGTAATACAGAGATACACACATATATACAGCACTGTGTAATACAGAGATACACACATATATACAGCACCGTGTAATACAGAGATACATACATATATACAGCACTGTGTAATACAGAGACACACACATATATACAGCACTGTGTAATACAGAGATACACACATATATACAGCACTGTGTAATACAGAGATACACACATATATACAGCACTGTGTAATACAGAGATACACACATATATACTGCACGGTGTAATACAGAGATACACACATATATACAGCACTGTGTAATACAGATATACATACATATATACAGCACTGTGTAATACAGATATACACACATATATACAGCACTGTGTAATACAGAGATGCATACATATATACTGCACTGTGTAATACAGAGATACACACATATATACAGCACTGTGTAATACAGAGATACACACATATATACAGCACTGTGTAATACAGAGATACACATATATACAGCACTGTGTAATACAGTGATACACACACATATATACTACACTGTTTAATACAGAGATACACACATATATACAGCACTGTGTAATACAGAGATACACACATATATACAGCACTGTGTAATACAGAGATACACACATATATACAGCACTGTGTAATACAGAGATACACACATATATACAGCACTGCATAATACAGATATACACACATATATACAGCACTGTGTAATACAGAGATACACACATATATATACAGCACTGTGTAATACAGAGATACACACATATATACAGCACTGTGTAATACAGAGATACACACATATATACAGCACTGTGTAATACAGAGATACACATATATACAGTACTGTGTAATACAGAGATACACACATATATACAGCACTGTGTAATACAGAGATACACACATATATACAGTACTGTGTAATACAGAGATACACACATATATACAGCACTGTGTAATACAGAGATACACACATATATACAGCACTGTGTAATACAGAGATACACACATATATACAGCACAGTGTAATACAGATACACACATATATAAAGCACTGTGTAATACAGAGATACACACATATATACAGCACTGTGTAATACAGAGATACACACATATATACAGTACTGTGTAATACAGAGATACACACATATATACAGCACTGTGTAATACAGAGATACACATATATATACAGCACTGTGTAATACAGAGATACACACATATATACAGCACTGTGTAATACATAGATACACACATATATACAGCACTGTGTAATACAGATACACACATATATACAGTACTGTGTAATACAGAGATGCATACATATATACAGCACTGTGTAATACATAGATACACACATATATACAGCACTGTGTAATACAGAGATACACACATATATACAGCACTGTGTAATACAGTGATACACACATATATACAGCACTGTGTAATACAGAGATACACACATATATACAGCACTGTGTAATACAGAGATACACACACATATATACAGCACTGTCTAATACAGAGATACACACATATATACAGCACTGTGTAATACAGAGATACACACATATATACAGTACTGTGCAATACAGATACACACATATATACAGCACTGTGTAATACAAAGATAAACATATATACAGCACTGTGTAATACAGAGATACACACATATATACAGCACTGTGTAATACAGAGATACACATATATACAGCACAGTGTAATACAGATACACACATATATACAGCACTGTGTAATACAGAGATACACATATATACAGCACTGTGTAATACAGAGATACACACATATATACAGCACTGTGTAATACAGAGATACACACATATGTACAGCAGTGTGTAATACAGAGATACATACATATATACATTACTGTGTAATACAGAGATACACACATATATACAGCACTGTGTAATACAGACATACACACATATATACAGCACTGTGTAATACAGACATACACACATATATACAGCACAGTGTAATACAGATACACACATATATACAGCACTGTGTAATACAGAGATACACACATATATACAGCACTGTGTAATACAGTAATACACACATATATACAGCACTGTGTAATACAGAGATACACACATATATACAGCACTGTGTAATACAGAGATACACACATATATACAGCACTGTGTAATACAGAGATACACACATATATACAGCACTGTGTAATACAGATACACACATATATACAGCACTGTGTAATACAGAGATACACACATATATACAGCACTGTGTAATACAGTAATACACACATATATACAGCACTGTGTAATACAGAGATACACACATATATACAGCACTGTGTAATACAGAGATACAAACATATATACAGCACTGTGTAATACAGAGATACACACATATATACTGTACTTTGTAATACAGAGATATACACATATATACAGCACTGTGTAATACATATATAGCACTGTGTAATTCTGCTAAAAATATATATATATATATATATATATATATATATATGTATATATATATATATATATATATATATATATATATATATATATATATATACAGCACTGTGTGATACAGAGATACACATATATACAGCACTGTGTAATTCATATATAGTACTGTGTAATTCTGCTAAATATATATATACAGCTCTGTGTAATACAGAGATACACATATATACAGCACAGTGTAATACAGCTAAATATATATATATAGCACTGTGTGATGCAGAGATACACATATACTGTATACATCACTGTGTAATACAGCTAAATACATATATAAATACAGCACTGTGTGATACAGAGATACACATATATACAGCTCTGTGTAATACAGAGATACACATATATACAGCACTGTGTAATACAGCTAAATACATATATATATTGTATATATATATATATACAGGGAGTGCAGAATTATTAGGCAAGTTGTATTTTTGAGGATTAATTTTATTATTGAACAACAACCATGTTCTCAATGAACCCAAAAAACTCATTAATATCAAAGCTGAATATTTTTGGAAGTAGTTTTTAGTTTGTTTTTAGTTTTAGCTTTTTTAGGGGGATATCTGTGTGTGTAGGTGACTATTACTGTGCATAATTATTAGGCAACTTAACAAAAAACAAATATATACCCATTTCAATTATTTATTTTTACCAGTGAAACCATTATAACATCTCAACATTCACAAATATACATTTCTGACATTCAAAAACAAAACAAAAACAAATCAGTGACCAATATAGCCACCTTTCTTTGCAAGGACACTCAAAAGCCTGCCATCCATGGATTCTGTCAGTGTTTTGATCTGTTCACCATCAACATTGCGTGCAGCAGCAACCACAGCCTCCCAGACACTGTTCAGAGAGGTGTACTGTTTTCCCTCCTTGTAAATCTCACATTTGATGATGGACCACAGGTTCTCAATGGGGTTCAGATCAGGTGAACAAGGAGGCCATGTCATTAGATTTTCTTCTTTTATACCCTTTCTTGCCAGCCACGCTGTGGAGTACTTGGACGCGTGTGATGGAGCATTGTCCTGCATGAAAATCATGTTTTTCTTGAAGGATGCAGACTTCTTCCTGTACCACTGCTTGAAGAAGGTGTCTTCCAGAAACTGGCAGTAGGACTGGGAGTTGAGCTTGACTCCATCCTCAACCCGAAAAGGCCCCACAAGCTCATCTTTGATGATACCAGCCCAAACCAGTACTCCACCTCCACCTTGCTGGCGTCTGAGTCGGACTGGAGCTCTCTGCCCTTTACCAATCCAGCCACGGGCCCATCCATCTGGCCCATCAAGACTCACTCTCATTTCATCAGTCCATAAAACCTTAGAAAAATCAGTCTTGAGATATTTCTTGGCCCAGTCTTGACGTTTCAGCTTGTGTGTCTTGTTCAGTGGTGGTCGTCTTTCAGCCTTTCTTACCTTGGCCATGTCTCTGAGTATTGCACACCTTGTGCTTTTGGGCACTCCAGTGATGTTGCAGCTCTGAAATATGGCCAAACTGGTGGCAAGTGGCATCTTGGCAGCTGCACGCTTGACTTTTCTCAGTTCATGGGCAGTTATTTTGCGCCTTGGTTTTTCCACACGCTTCTTGCGACCCTGTTGACTATTTTGAATGAAACGCTTGATTGTTCGATGATCACGCTTCAGAAGCTTTGCAATTTTAAGAGTGCTGCATCCCTCTGCAAGATATCTCACTATTTTTGACTTTTCTGAGCCTGTCAAGTCCTTCTTTTGACCCATTTTGCCAAAGGAAAGGAAGTTGCCTAATAATTATGCACACCTGATATAGGGTGTTGATGTCATTAGACCACACCCCTTCTCATTACAGAGATGCACATCACCTAATATGCTTAATTGGTAGTAGGCTTTCGAGCCTATACAGCTTGGAGTAAGACAACATGCATAAAGAGGATGATGTGGTCAAAATACTAATTTGCCTAATAATTCTGCACTCCCTGTATATATATATATATATATACAGCACTGTGTGATACAGCTAAATACATATACATACAGCATTGTGTAATACAGCTAAATATATATATATATATATATATATATATATATATACAGCACTGTGTGATACAGAGATACACATATATACAGCACTGTGTGATACAGCTAAATGCATATGTAAATACAGCACTGTGTAATACAGAGATACACATACATACAGCACTGTGTAATACAGCTAAATACAGATAGAGTATCTCACAAAAGTGAGTACACCCCTCACTTTTTGTAAATATTTTATTATATATTTTCATGTGACAACACTGAAGAAATGACACTTTGCTACAATGTAAAGTAGTGAGTGTACAGCCTGTATAACAGTGTAAATTTGCTGTCCCTTCAAAATAACTCAACACACAGCTATTAATATCTAAATCGTTGGCAACAAAAAAGAGTGGAAATGTCCAAATTGGGCCCAATTTTCAATTTTCCCTCGCCAGTGTCATGTGACTCGTTAGTGTTACAAGGTCTCAGGTGTGAATGGGGAGCAGGTGTTTTAAATTTGGTGTTATCGCTCTCACACTCTCTCATACTGGTCACTGGAAGTTCAACATGGCACCTCATGGCAAAGAACTCTCTGAGGATCTGAAAAAAAGAAATGTTGTTCTGCATAAAGATGGCCTAGGCTATAAGAAGATTGCCAAGACCCTGAAACTGAGCTGCAGCACGGTGGGCAAGACCATACAGCGGTTTCACAGGACAGGTTCCACTCAGAAAAGGCCTTGCTATGGTCGACCAAAGAAGTTGAGTGCACATGCTCAGCGTCATATCCAGAGGTTGATTTTGGAAAATAGACGTATGAGTGCTGCCAGCATTGCTGCAGAGGTTGAAGGGGTGGGGGGGTCAGCCTGTCAGTGTTCAGACCATACGCAGCACACTGCATCAAATTGGTCTGCATGGCTGTCATCCCAGAAGGAAGCCTCTTCTAAAGATGATGCACAAGAAACCCCGCAAAAAGTTTGCTGAAGACAAACAGATTAAGGACATGGATTACTGGAACCATGTGATGGCAGCCAGGTGAGGAGTACAAAGACAAGTGTGTCTTGCCTACAGTCAAGCATGGTGGTGGAAGTGTTATGGTCTGGGCCTGCATGAGTGCTGCCAGCACTGGGGAACTACAATTCATTAAAGGGAACCATGAATGCCAACATGTACTGTGACATACTGAAGCAGAGCATGATCCCCTCCCTTTGGAGACTGGACCGCAGGGCAGTGTTCCAATATTATAGCGACCCCAAACACACCTCCAAGACAACCACTGCCTTGCTAAAGAAGCTGAGGGTAAAGGTGATGGACTGGCCAAGCATGTCTCCAGACCTAAACCCTATTGAGCATCTGTGGGGCATCATCAAATGGAAGGTTGGGGAGCGCAAGGTCTCTAACATCCACCAGCTCTTTGATGTCGTCATGGAGGAGTGGAAGAGGACTTCAGTGGCAACCTGTGAAGCTCTGGTGAACTCCATGTCCAAGAGGGTTAAGGCAGTGCTGGAAAATAATGGTGGCCACACAACATATTGACACTTTGGGCCCAATTTGGACATTTCCACTTAGGGGTGTACTCACTTTGTTGCCAACGGTTTAGATATTAATGGCTGTGTGTTGAGTTATTTTGAAGGGACAGCAAATTTACACTGTTATACAGGCTGTACACTCACTACTTTAGATGATTTAGAATAGATTGGTTACCAAAGGAACCCAAAATATCCCAATATCATAGGCGCTAGTGAAAGCTTAAAATAGTGGTATGACTTGTTTATATAAGTGATACAAGTGTGAAAAAATTATTATATAATTTTTCGTGGAAATTGTGATAAATAAGTGTCAAAATATTTTGTGGAATGCAAATTCTGCACAAATTTAATAACAAATTAATATACAATATACGAGTGACAATGGAAAAAGATTAAAAAAAACAACAAAAAAAACGATGAAAATAAGAATAAAAAACAAAGATAAATTTTGCAGCTGATACAATTAAAATCTTGCAGGGGGATACAATTGCGTTGATCAGACGCAGTTTAAGTGTAGCATACAATTTGCAACAAATATTACATGGATAACATAATAAAAATCAGACAGCTTGAGTGAAATCCTCTTGAAACCATATAGTCAGATAAACCGATTCCGATGAACAATTTTGGATGAATATTGCTTGTCTCGTCTTAGCTGAAATGTCCAGGTCTGGCTGGAACGAGATAAAGGACCAATCAAACGACAGATAAAGGCACCAAATAGAGGTCAACACTTTTACTTACACCGTAAACGGTGATGTGACGAACGATTCCCTCTTTCAGGCATACAATCCAACGATACCAGCACTTAGACACGGCTTCTTAATATGGAGTTCATTCAGGGGATAAATTTTCATCTGAATCACCTTTGCGAACAGGTAGCCGAAGTCTGGTTCTACGGAAGCCTTGAGGGGACAAAATACTTGCAACAAAAGAGCAACGCGTTTCAACCCGCTAAGGGTCTTTTTCAAGCTCTCGAGATGTTGGAATATTGGCTATTTAAAGCCCTAAGAACAATTTCATTGGTTAAACTTAATAGGTGTAATGCACTTGGTAGTTGTATATGACAAGTTAAACGCAATGTCATACTACCATTATTACTTGTCGAGCAGTTATCCTAGCAGCACACATAAAAGTGGATGTTATGCGGTATACATAATAATAAAACAAATGATGGATATAAAGTGTCTCGAAGTTGCAAACAACAAATTGGCAGCAATATTATTCTACCATAATTAGTCTACCATAAACAATTGTCAACCAAACATATTCTGCGATACACATGATAATAAAATAATAGAAAAACAAAACTATATACAAAAAAATTATAATAAACAATAAAATCAGTTCATAACCACTTCTTAAGAATATCTTTGAATAGATTAGAATCAATGGATTAAAAATATTTAAATTAAATTCATGCAGATCCGCAAGGTTATTTCTTAACTAAGTGTATGAAATGAATGAATATCAAATTATGTGTATATTAATTGTTTAAAAAGTAATATTACATGAATAATTAAAAATATATATAAAATTAATGTATATGCATAATGTTTGAGATATAATATTTATATATAATAAACATGAATACCAATGTATAAACAATATATAACTCCTCTAGGATAAATTTGATGACCACTGATATACCAACAATTAGGTTATAAAAATCTAATAAAACTTAATAAAATATCTTTAAAAGACTATAACTAAATAGTTTATCGTTTAAATAGCAGCCTATATCAAAATCTACATTTAAACCTCTGGGTTGTAAGGTCTTAAGGTTGAAAATTCATTTACTTTCTTTTTTTAAAAGATCACTTTGAATATTGCCACCTCTCCATTTTATTTTAACCTTTTCAATACCGATAAATGAAAAATGATCTAGACTACCTTTATTACATATGCCAAAATGTTTCGGAATAGGCAAGTCTTTATTCCTTTTATGTTCAAAGTTCTCTATAGACCACATATCTTCTCTGATTCGGGTACGTAAGGGTCTAGAGGTCTCCCCAATATATTGCACCCCACATTTGCACTGAATTAGATAAATTACACAACTATCTGAACACCTAATTAAGTCTCTAATTTTATATATTTTACCTGTCACATTTGACCTAAATTCTTTACTTTTTTTTGAGTGTTCACACGATTTGCATGTGGGGTAAGGAAAGAAGCCTTGCACATTATTTCCCCTAATGTCAATTTGACTGTTAAACTTAGTTTTTTTACCTTTAATTTCTGTAGGTGCCAGAATGGATTTTAAGTTAGGAGCATTTTTATAGACCATTTGTGGTCTTTTTGGTAAAAAGGGTCCTAAAATCTCATCATTTTTTAGCAATTTCCAATGCTTATTAAAAAAAATTTCTAGCAGAAATTTATTTTGACTAAAATTTGTAATAAATGGAATAAACAATAGTTCTCTTCTCCCTTTATGGGAATAATAGTAGGTTTTTTATTTTTGGTAGCTAGCAATGAGAGTCTATCTACTGACCTTACTTCACTTATTGTTTTTGAAATAATAGATTCTTTATAGCCTCTAGTTAAAAACTTTTGTTTAAGCAATTCAGATTGGTTGTCATAGTCAGTTAAATTTGTACAGTTTTTGCAAATTCGCAGAAACTGACCTTTTGGGATATTATCTAGCCATTTTTTGTGATGACAACTAGTATAGTGTATATAGCTATTAGCATTAACCTGTTTAAAAAATGTTCTAGCATTTAATTTCTTATCTTTCACAAAAATTTCCAAATCTAAAAAATTAATAGTGGATCTGTTTTTTTCACATGTAAACTTAAGATTAACTTGATTAGTGTTCATATCTTCAAAAAATTCATCAAAATATGAATCAAATGATGATAATATCATCGATAAAGCATCTATAGGACACCAGGCTTGCTCCCAGTCTATGATCATGTAAAAATTGTTGTTCCCAGTAGCCCATGAATAAATTGGCATAACTGGGAGCAAACCTGGTGCCCATAGCTGTCCCCCTTTCTTGATTGTAAAAATGATCATCAAAAAAGAAAAAATTATGAGTCAAAATAAAATTAATGGCTTCTAGGATAAAACATTTTTGTTCATATTTTAACTCTTCATCTTGTTCCAAGAAAAAATTAACCGCTTTCAAACCGTCTTTATGATCTATACATGTATACAAAGATGCAACGTCGCATGATGCCAAGAGACAAGCCTCATGCCACGTCATTTCATTAATTAATTTTAGCACATCTGATGAATCCCTTAAAAAAGATGGAAGTTGTCTAACACATTTTTGGAGATGAATATCTAAATACTCTGATAGGTTGGCTGTCAGGGAGCCTACCCCTGAAATAATAGGTCTACCTGAAGGATGGGTCGCATTTTTATGTATTTTCGGTAGACAATAAAGCAAAGATATTCTCGGATATTTTGGCATAAGATAATCTCTTTCTTTGGGGTTGAGAATACCTACTTCTTTTGCTTTATCTAGGATGCTTGTTAAACTTTCTCTATACCTATTAGTTGGATCACTAGTTAGTTTTTTATAAGTTTGTTGATCTGAAATGATATTATGACACATTCATTGATAATCTTCACTGTCCATAATTACAATCCCGCCGCCCTTGTCGGCGGGTTTGATGGTAATATTTTTATTTTCTTCTAAGTCCTTAATAATTTGCAATTGTTTTTTAGTCAAGTTGTTAATGGTGGGTTTGAGTTTTTTCTCAGATACATTTTCAATGTCTCTTAATACTAACTTCTCAAAGGAGATTGGACCCTTCTCATGTTTAGGGTAAAACTTTGATTTCTCTTTAAGATTTGTGTGAATAAATTTACTGTCTGTAATTAAAGCATTTGATGCTGCCTTTTCAGCTCCAGATTTTAGAAACCATTTTTTATAGTTAATTTTCTAACAAACTTATGTGCATCCACAAAGGTGTCAAATTTATTAATACCATTGGTGGGGGCAAAAGAAAGTCCTTTATCTAGAATATCTTCATGTTCTTTTTTTAGTGGATTCTTGCTGAGATTAAATATCCCCAGATTAGGGCTGACTTTTTTATCCTTAGTTTTTAAACTCTTGACTTTTTCATTTCTCCTAAGACCTCCCCTCTTGCCTCGCTGTCTGAAGCTCTTCTTTTTCGGACATTTCTTTGCGGTAAGGGACTTAAAAGGGATATTTGGCCCTGATCTAAAAAATGAGATTTTCCAGAATTGGAGCAATCCGTGTGGTTATATGAACCTCTGTAATCTGTGTCTATATGGTTAACTAGTGGGGAAAACCTATTAGACAATCGTAAATCATTGTCCCGACCAAAGTTTTTTTTTATCAGTATTGGCAAAAGATTAATTAGAGGTTGAATGAGGTCTGTGGTTATGAAAATGTTGGGTGGATTTTTTAAAGGGATTATTATCAAATCTTTGTTCTTTATAGACCGAAGAGTTAGTAGACCTAGGGATTGTATAATGGTCTTTGGAAGAATGTGAGTTTTGAATTTTGTATGAATGAGTATCGTGATAATTACGAGTATTGTGAGTTCTATATGAATTAGAGTAATAGCTATTAGGGCTATTGGTATTTTCAGATCTATTTTCTATAAAATTTGTATTTCGTTGTTCTTTAAACTGAGGGTTATTAGAATATCCCTGGCCGGTATTAGAATACCCCTGACTGTTATATCGATTTTGGATCTATTGATTTCTATTATAATGAGACCTTCCCCCATTATTTTGATTGGTGTTAGTACTTTTAGATGTAGAATGGGGATTAGTATTAGACTGTTCATGAGTTTTTAATATTTTTTGCATTGTCACTCGTATATTGTATATTAATTTGTTATTAAATTTGTGCAGAATTTGCATTCCACAAAATATTTTGACACTTATTTATCACAATTTCCACGAAAAATTATATAATAATTTTTTCACACTTGTATCACTTATATAAACAAGTCATACCACTATTTTAAGCTTTCACTAGCGCCTATGATATTGGGATATTTTGGGTTCCTTTGGTAACCAATCTATTCTAAATCATCTATTTGCACTTTAGAGGTTGGAGAGTCCTCTTATTTTTTCATAGGCTTAATAGAGTTTCACTGCGCATTAACCAACACCTCCTCTTTTTTACACTCACTACTTTACATTGTAGCAAAGTGTCATTTCTTCAGTGTTGTCACATGAAAAGATATATTAAAATATTTACAAAAATGTGAGGGTGTACTCACTTTTGTTAGATACTGTATATATACAGCACTGTGTGATACAGAGATACACATATATACAGCACTGTGTAATACAATACGGCTAAATACATATATATATATATATATATATATATATATATATATATATATATTTTTATATATATATATATATATATATATATATATAAATAAATATATATATATATATATATATATATATATATACCGGTATATATATATACAGCACTGTGTGATACAGAGATACACATATATACAGCACTGTGTAATACAGCTAAATACACACACACACACACACACACATATATATATATATATATTTATTTATTTATAAAAATATTTTACCAGGAAGGATACATTGAGATTTCTCTCGTTTTCAAGTATGTCCTAAGTCCACACAACATTGCATTGTTACAATAGGGTACAAATAAAATACATAAACAATAATAATACGTAATATATGCAAAAAATTTAACATAAAAAAGATAGGAACTATTTAATCAACCATGACAGGTGCATTCTGCTTTGAGATATGCAGAGAGGGATCTCTTAAAGGATTTTAGGCTTGGTGGAAGGTTTGGAAGTGTGCAGGAGGTTGTTCCATAATTGTGGTGCTCTGTAGGAAAAGGAGGATCGGGCTGCTTACTTTTTGTATGGGGGCAGCGCAGACTAAATAATGTGCTGATACTGGATCGGAGGTTATAGGAGGTGGGAACAGCCGGGGAGAGCATTCTGCTCAGGTAGGGTGGGAGCTTCCCAGAAAGGCTCTTAAACACAAGGCAGGAAAGATGGAGGGTGCGTCTGGATTCCAGTGACAGCCAGTTTAGTTCTTTTAGCATGTCACAATGGTGGGTCCTGTAGTTACATTGTAGCACAAAGCGGCAGAACGAGTTATACAATGTATTAAGTTTATTAAGGTGAGTTTGCAGTGCAGGTGCATATACTATATCCCCATAATTCAGGATTGGCATCAGCATTTGCTGTACAATCTTTTACTTTACTGTAGGGCTTAGACAGGATTTGTTTCTGTACAGGGCACCTAGTTTTGGATAAGTTTAGATGCAAGTTTTTCTATGTGGAGGCCAAAGGATAGATTGGGGTCTAACAACATACCCAAGTATTTGAAAGAGTGGACTGCGGTCAGTGTGCCATTTGATTTTGTTTTAATGCATAGATGGGAATTTTGTAGTTTGTGTAATTTAGGTCTCGTTCCAAAGATCATTGTGACAGTTTTGTCAGTGTTTAGGAAGAGTTTGTTTTTTGAGATCCACTTTTCTATCTCTGTGAACTGGTCTTGGAGCACTGCCTCAAGCTGCGGCAGATTGGATTTGCTTGCATATATATATATATATATATATATATATATATACAGCACTGTGTGATACAGAGTTACACATTTTGCTTCTGCCAGGAGAAACAGCGCTTGCAGCTCTGGCAAGGCTTGTGTCTTTTTTGCATTACTTATCATGTGAAAGTACACAGTTTATTAATTGTTTATACCTGGATGTACACTGTCCTTGCTGGGTTCTCCAGCCATGCTTTTTTCATTCACTGTTTGACAGATATGCATGAATTATATGCAAAGTTTTAACCTCCTATAAAAACAAATTAAGGTCATAATCTCTATTAAGACCTAGAGGATGAAAAGTATTTAAATATTTTAACCACTAAACTGCTTTCTTTTTAAGAAGGAGCTCTCTATTACCCCCAACTTTGTTTGGGTATGTAGTCTATGACCTGAAATCTAACGGCTAGATTTAGAGTTTTGTCGGTAAGGACCCGCGTAGCTAACGCCGGCTTTTTTCTGGCCGCACCATAAAAATAACTCTGGTATTGAGAGTCCACATAAAGGCTGCGTTAGGCTCCAAAAAAGGAGCGTAGAGCATATTTAACGCAGCTTCAACTCTCGATACCAGAGTTGCTAACGGACGCGGCCAGCCTCAAAAACGTGCTCGTGCACGATTCCCCCATAGGAAACAATGGGGCTGTTTGAGCTGAAAAAAAACCTAACACCTGCAAAAAAGCCGCGTTCAGCTCCTAACACAGCCCCATTGTTTGCTATGCGTAAACACTTCCTACGTCTGCAACTAACACCCTAACATGTACCCCGAGTCTAAACACCCCTAACCTTACACTTATTAACCTCTAATCTGCCGCCCCCGCTATCGCTGACCCCTGCATATTATTTTTAACCCCTAATCTGCCGCTCCGTAAACCGCCGCTACTTACATTATCCTTATGTACCCCTAATCTGTTGCCCCTAACACCGCCGACCCCTATATTATATTTATTAACCCCTAATCTGCCGCCCACATGTTGACCCCACCTGCCTACACTTATTAACCCCTAATCTGCCGAGCGGACCGCACCGCTACTATAATAAAGTTATTAACCCCTAATCCGCCTCACTAACCCTATAATAAATAGTATTAACCCCTAATCTGCCCTCCCTAACATCGCCGACACCTAACTTCAATTATTAACCCCTAATCTGCCGACCAGAGCTCACCGCTATTCTAATAAATGGATTAACCCCTAAAGCTAAGTCTAACCCTAACACTAACACCCCCCTAAATTAAATATTATTTTAATCTAACGAAATTAATTAACTCTTATTAAATAAATTATTCCTATTTAAAGCTAAATACGTACCTGTAAAATAAATCCTAATATAGCTACAATATAAATTATAATTACATTGTAGCTATTTTAGGATTAATATTTATTTTACAGGCAACTTTGTAATTATTTTAACCAGGTACAATAGCTATTAAATAGTTAATAACTATTTAATAGTTACCTAGTTAAAATAATAACAAAATTACCTGTAAAATAAATCCTAACCTAAGTTACAATTAAACCTAACACTATACTATCATTAAATTAAATAAATAAAATACCTACAATTACCTACAATTAAACCTAACACTACACTGTCAATACATTAATTAAATACAATATCTACAAATAACTACAATGAAATAAACTAACTAAAGTACAAAAAATAAAAAAGAACTAAGTTACAAAAAATAAAAAAATATTTACAAACATAAGAAAAATATTACAACAATTTTAAACTAATTACACCTACTCTAAGCCCCCTAATAAAATAACAAAGACCCCCAAAATAAAAAATGCCCTACCCTATTCTAAATTACTAAAGGTCAAAGCTCTTTTACCTTACCAGCCCTGAACAGGGCCCTTTGCGGGGCATGCCCCAAGAAGTTCAGCTCTTTTGCCTGTAAAAAAAAACATACAATACCCCCCCCCCAACATTACAACCCACCACCCACATACCCCTAATCTAACCCAAACCCCCCTTAAATAAACCTAACACTAAGCCCCTGAAGATCATCCTACCTTGTCTTCACCTCACCAGGTATCACCGATCCGTCCTGGCTCCAAAATCTTCATCCAACCCAAGCGGGGGCTGGCGATCCATCATCCGGTGGCTGAAGAGGTCCAGAAGAGGCTCCAAAGTCTTCATCCTATCCGGGAAGAAGAGGCGATCCGGACCGGCAACCATCTTGATCCAAGCGGCATCTTCTATCTTCATCCGATGACGACCAGCTCCATCCTGAAGACCTCCACCATGGATCCATCTTCTTCCGGCGACGTCCAACTGAAGAATGACGGTTCCTTTAAGGGACGTCATCCAAGATGGCGTCCCTCGAATTCCGATTGGCTGATAGGATTCTATCAGCCAATCGAAATTAAGGTAGGAATATTCTGATTGGCTGATGGAATCAGCCAATCAGAATCAAGTTCAATCCGATTGGTTGATCCAATCAGCCAATCAGATTGAGCTCGCATTCTATTGGCTGATCGGAACAGCCAATAGAATGCGAGCTCAATCTGATTGGCTCACTTCAGACACGACTCTAAATACCGGAGTTAGAAAAATCCCATTGAAAAGATAGGATACGCAATTTACGTAAGGGGATCTGCGGTATGGAAAAGTCGCGGCTGATAAGTGAGCGTTAGACCCTTTTTTGAGTGACTCCAAATGCCGGAGGTAGCCTAAAACCAGCGTTAGGAGCCTCTAACGCTGGTTTTCATGGCTAACGCCAAACTCTAAATCTAGGCCTAAGTTGGCTGGCTATATGTCCCTTTTCCAAAAATGGACAGATACTGTTAAAGTTAAATCTTTCTGTCTAATTGTGGATTTGTGTGTTATTATTCTATCCTTTATGGTCCATGTTATTTTACCTATATAAAAGAGCCCACATAGACATTCCAACATGTAAATTGAATAACTAATTTGACAGGTGTAATGCCTTTTAATTGTGAGCTGTTTTTTACTACAAGACAGGATCAAATATTTGCCCTTTATCGTTGAATTGAACATTCTTCCTCCTCTAGGTCTTAATAGAGATTATGATCTTCATTTGCTTTTATAGGAGGTTAATATTTTAATATTATTCTATATGTACGTGATGTTTTAGAATGCATTTTGATCAGACATGCAGCAAAGAACAACAAAGTTTGTTTACAAAAATATTGTTACTATTAACATCAATTGCGCTCTAATTTCTCACCACTTCATGGAGTACAATAGTTTCCGATCATTTTGATGCAATAATGAAAACAGGTGTGCAACTGTCTAGCAATTGTATTTAAGCAAATGTCCATGCATTTTCTGTTAGCATGATTAGGGACAACAATGCCCGAAACATCACTGCATTTTAATGGGAGCCCTAAATAAAGTTTTGGAACTTTTTAAGTTGTGCTGTTTCAGCATATTTTATTGGACTATTGTTGTATGGACTGCAGTGGTTAGCCCTGTGACGTGCACACATTTAAGCCTTGTTTGCAAAGTTATAGGAATTGGTGCTGAATTTATGTAGTTCATTAAACATTATATTTAGGTATTAGATGGGGATCAGATAGGAATATATGTATGTTCAAATACCTGTTTAATAGATTATTATTAATTAAAAATGCTTAATCAGTTACCACCTTAAGGGAAAAAAAATAAGGTGGAAAAGTCTGCCCCAAATATAAACATATATATATATATATATATATAAAATCACATATACACTTTGGAGCCCTTATACAAGTCTACCCTAAATATGCACATATATATATATATGTACATTTATACACAGACATATATATATATCAATTCACTTATAAAAGAGAGAAATATAGGAGGATGACTATTTCCTCCTGTAAAGAAAGGGAATTCAGCACTCTTTAAATTTCAAAACAATCATATTTTATTTATTTATAATCAAATCTGATTCGAGAGAAACTCTGTGTAACACACCAATTAAAAGAAACAAAATACACCTATGCTGCACATATCTAAGTACAATGTAAGTACAATGTAACCATATAGCTAAAACTAGCTTCTATCTTAGGCCACATACTAAACAGACATGCATAAGTGATCTACCACAAGCGTATTGCTTTAGCACATAAAGTGATACAGAGTTAGATTGCTACACATTGCTCAAATTGTAGATACCAGCATGAGATTGCCAGTGGGGTGAAACACATACTGTATGTTGTCAGCAAAGGTCCTTTCTTTATGCTTTACTGAAAGCATAAAGACATTTTATTGTATAACCTATGCTGAACTCTACATCAGTGATAGGTACAGAGCACCTGATCCGGTATTAAAGGTTTATATAAAGCCGCTTTCTGTAGTTGCCGGATATCGCTTTGAAGATAGCTGGGGATAGCACTCTGGGGGTAAGGAGACGGCCGCTCTTTCCCTGAAGCCAGATGTCCCATGTAACAGCGATATTTTAAAGGTTTACAAACATCATACCTGTATGGTTGAAGTAAACACAGTGACGTCAGAGGAGCAGGAGGGATAACAAGACGCGACTATGCCACTCATTTGTACACAAGCTCTCCCTAAAGGGAGTCCCAGGAGGGGAATGTAAACTGCTCCACCCAAAATCACATAAACAAACTGCCTATTGTCATTGACATTGCACCTTTACACCAAGGAGTAATTTTCCAGTTTGGTCTGACCTAGAGTGCAGCAAGAGCCGCGGTCATACACCGGGAGGATTATTCTGGACGTTGTATCCTACTGGTATCTACAATTTGAGCAATGTGTAGCAGTCTAACTCTGTATCACTTTATGTGCTAAAGCAATACGTTTGTGGTATATAACTTATGCATATCTGTTTAGTATGTGGCCTAAGATAGAAGCTAGTTTTAGCTATATGGTTACATTGTACATATGTGCAACATAGGTTTATTTTGTTTATTTTAATAGGTGTGTCACACAGAGATTCTCTTGAATCAGATTTGATTATAAATACATAAAATATGATTGTTTTGAAATATTAAGAGTGCTTAATTCCCATTCTTTACAGGAGGAAATAATCATCCTCCTATATATCTCTCTTTTATAAGTAATTTTAAATTTTACATAAAGGATCTGCACCATTACCTTTTCTCTTTTTCTATTAATATATATATATACATATACACTTTAGAGTTCTTTCCACTCCAATACCTTAAAAGTTGAAAGATCATTTTTATTCAGTTTTAATATTTCATAATGTGCTAGATTACAAGTGGAGCAATATCTAGCACTTTCGCTAGAGCGCTAATTGTGCTAGAAGTAAACTTTTTGTGCGGGTCAGGTTGTTCTGGCATTACAAGTTGAAAGAAAAAAGTTATGGCGCATGCGCTAACTCAAAGGGCGCAAAAGCTGAAAAGTGGGGGTAAAACCTTACACCCTACTTGCACGTAAAACAATTGCTTATTCTCATGTGCGCTTACCGACAAGAAAATATTAATATTTCACATTCCAATGTTCTGCACATAGCCGAATATGTTCTATTTATTCATAAATACATATTTCCATATATATCTGATGGTATTTTGGTACAGTATATATCTATACCTATACATATATATATATTTGATTTTATATAGGTATAGATATATACAGATATGTATAGGAATATCTATGTATAAATACTTAGACCATATTCTGCTATGTGCAGAACATCAGAAAGTCAAATATTTACAGTAAATACACAACATAACACTTTATTAAATATGAATATTTTATATATATATTTATCTTCAAAGGGCTCTAATACACACACATACATATACATCTTTACACATGTATCTGTATGTATCTGAATGTTAAAGCCCATTGCAGCCTTTTCTCTAACACCTGAGATCTCATATCTTTGAGGCCTTATAGCTTTTTAATGCAATATTTTTTTAATAATCTTTCTTAGATGTTTTTATGAATGTAATTGTATTTTTTAAGTGTTTTGCAACACTTTTTTTCACAAAACTGTTAACCACAGCTTTGAGGACGAGCTAACCCAAGGAGCGTTAACTTGAATTGCGTTTAATCAATCGTGCTTACTTTCAACTTGTAATGGCAGCGCAATTTAACCTGTTCACAAACAATCTCAAAAAAAACATATCGCTTGCAGGTAAATGTTTGGAATCCACTCATAATCTGGTCCTTTATAAGGATTCAAATGGAGAGTTAATAATCGTTTCTTACACAATGGGAAAATATTTCTTCAAATCCAGGAGGGGGGTTTGTACTCTTGACCAGGTCCGACAGAACCAGATTTTAGGAGAGATGGTGAGGAGGGTCCGCCATGTCGCTGGTCAAGCAAGGACTAGGAAACAAGGCTTTAAATGGTACAATGATTTATACAGGGGATAGAAAAATAAATTAGATTTATCAGGAGGTATTTGAAGAAATGTAAGTATTTCAACCTATGTTTTTAAATAACATTTTATTTACTAATTGTAAAACATTGTGTAATAGTAAATACTGTAACATTCGCTACTTAAAATCACAGATGGAAACTTTTGGAAACATTCAAAAGGCACAAAAAAATAATATCTATGTTTTCTTAACATATTCTTGCATACAAATGTACTTTTTTATTAATGTAAGTTGAAATAAGTTAAGAATCAACATTTTTATTGTTGCACATCACACTTTCATGTCTGCCTTAAAGGGACAGTCCTCCAAAATTGTTATTGTTTAAAAAAAAATACTAAATCCTTTGTTACCCATTCCCCAGTTTTGCATAACCAACATGGTTATATTAATATACCTGTTACCTCTGTGATTACCATGTATCTAAGCCTCTGCAGACGGCCCCTTATCTCAGGACTATTTACATACTTGCATTTTAGCTAATAAATGATGTGCCAGGCACAACTCCACGGGAGAAAGCACAAGGTTATCTATACGGCACACATGAACTATCAGTCTCCTGTTGTGAAAAGCATGTGATAAGAGGCTTTCTGTAGAGGCTTTGAAATTTAGAGGTTTAAATGTTATAAAGTATATTATATAACAATGTTGGTTTTGCAAACCTGGGGAATGGGTAAAGGTGTTATCTAACTTTTTATACAATAACAATTTTGGTGTAAATTTTAGAATTTGCCTGCATGAAATATAAATGCAAAAAATAATATCTATGTTTTCTTAAAATATTCTTAGATACAAATGTACTTATTTTTATTATTGTAAGTTGAAATAAGTTAACAATTAACATTTTTATTGTTGCACATCACACTTTCATGCCTGCCTCAGTCTACTCCAAAAATTTTATTGTTTAAAAAGATAAATAATACACTCCTTCACAACACCATTGTTTTTGTATAATGATTTACTTTAATCTCTATCAGGCAAAAGAGGACACAAATTAAATGTTAATGGAATAGAAATAAAGGCCCTGTTTTGCGTCTTGGGGGGGGGGGATTATCCCTTCATTGCCACACAAAAAAGAAAATGTTGATACATTTTATAAATCAGATTCTAGTGTAAAACTGTATGAGTAAAGTACTGCCATTGCTAATCTGACCTATGGATCATATTAATAATTATTTTCCCTGTGTTCAATATCATTACAGTCAGACACAGGAGGACACCTACAGTATCTGAGGCCCCTAGTAAGTGATGAGCCGAGTGAAGCTGAGTAGGACCCTCTTCCCAGGATGTTCCCTGATGTTGGAGAGTTCAGACTCAAGCTACTAATATGAACTCTAATTTTTCGTACAAAATGTTTTATATTTTTCTTGATTCTCAATCAATCTTTACTTTTGTTAATATGTAATCAGGTTAGAGATGCAGGTGTTTAATATAAATATACATATAATATAATATAAATATAATATATATATATGTTTTTTTAGCAGCAAAGGAACAAGGAACTGCAGCTGAAGGACACCTGGAGCTGCCAGAGGTGGACGGAAGTTGGAGCTGATGATCAGGGGAAGATGATGGAGCTGCTTCAGGGGCATATTTATGCATAGGCCAACAAAGCCGGTGCCTAGAGCGACAGATTTGAGGGGGCGGCACTGGCACTGATATGTTGGCACTTGGCAGGTTGACCAACATGACCCGGCTTTTGCCAACGTCATGTGACATTTTCCTCCTTCCGCCCGCCTTCCTGTCTGCTCACACGCCGCACATGGATGGAGGGAGCCACACACGTGCACATGTGATCTCTGAGCAGGCCCGAGCATTGGATTCCATGCAGTAAGTCACAGTGACAGATGTGAGAGACGTCAACGGTCATGGACACAGACTATAGACTGCAGTGCAGACAGACTCAGTCAGTCAGTGAGTGCTGTGTGAAGTGATTGATTGGAGCGGAGCAGAGCCTGGCTAAGAGTGACAAGGACTGGACTGGAGAGGAGGGGGTGAGGCGGCACATATCAGAGTGAGTGCACTGTGCAGAGTTTGCAGACACGGACGGTCACGACGTAGGTTAAAAATTTGCAAGCCAAGGTATTTTTTGTTTTGTGATTGGCATTGGGTCATTGCGCCTCGGCTCTATTCTAAGCTAGTAAGCTCTAAATAAATGAGCAAATCAGAGAGTGTGTGTGTACTACTCAGAGTCTGTCTGTCATGATCATTCGGCGTCGGTACATTATATAATTGCTGTGTATGGACAACCACAAGGGGATTCATTTAATTTAAACAGTCATCATAATAGTTCAAACTCAAAAGTGCATGAGACATGAGTGTATTTGAACTTGAAATAGAAGAATTTTAGCAATATATATTTGTTTTAGTCTAGAAAAAGTGCTTCCAGTAAATGTTATGGCAGTTTTAAGTGTCATACTATACACATATGCTGTGCAATTGTGCACCAACATTTAAACATTACCAGCTTAGATAGCCAGTGATAAGGTCTGTTGTGTTAGGGATGACTTAATTTGCATTATAGAAATTAGAAATCACATCTAGTATTAGAGCATGTGAAGTTTAATTGCTGATTCACAGGGTATTGACAGCATATGTGCATATGCTACTTAATACAGTCATAACATTTACTAGAATATTTTTGTTAATAGAATTATATTGCTGTAATATTTCTAATCAAATAATACCCATGCCCATTTCATCATAACATAGCTGAACACTTTCTGTGTTTTTTTTATGAGCCCTGGGGGGGCAGCAGGATTCTGAGTGCCTAGGGCAGCACAAAACCTAAATAAGCCCCTAAGCTGCTTGTAAGTTTACAATGCTTTTATTTTTTATAAAATGTTTGTTATATTTATCAGTTCATTATTATTGCTTTTATTAACATTTACAGCATTAGAAACTACAGAGGAACTGTCCCGAGTCTGATTATTATGACTGGGGGAGTTTTTTCTATATTGTTATCTGTAATGACAATCATTTAATGTTAAATTGCTACTTGATTTTAGAAAAAAAGATCTAAATAAGAATTATAAGAAATGTTATTCTCTAATTATTTTTCAGTTCCTGAAGAACAAACTATGGGGCACATTTATCAAGCTCTGGCTCTCCGGAATGACCGCTGCTTCATAACTTGTCTGCCTGCTCTGAGGCCACAGACAGAAATCAATTCGATCGAATACGATCAGGTTGATTGACACCCCCTGCTAGCGGCCGATTGGCTGCGAATCTACAGGGGGCGGCATTGCACCAGCAGTTAACAAGAACTGCTGGTGCAATGAGAAATGCCGAGAGTGTATGCTGTCGGCATTTACCGATGTGCAGCAGACATGATCCGCTATTTTGGATCATGTCCGCTCGCACCATCATAAATAGGCCCCTATAACTGTTCCAAAAAGAGAGATTATAGAACTAATTTTGGAAATGGAGCCAACCGTTATTAGAAACTACTCTCTAATAGAAATAATCAGATATGAGGCTTTATCATTTTATCATTTTTATTTTTTTTTATTCATGAATTAATATTTACACGTTTAATTTTTTAATGTGAAAGAAACATTATATTTATTTTATTTATTTATTTATTTATTTTTTCTAAAATCAATGCCTTTCCTGTAATCTTTTTTTTTTTTTTTTTTTTTTTTTTAAAGTTTCAAAAGCTTTATTGAAAATATAAACATAACAATCATAGCAAATGTTACAGTGTAATCTGTTAGTCTCACAAAGGGTATAAATTAAATGTCTGTAGTGTCCAGTATCCAATCATCATCTCCTGAATCAGCACCAGAGGTGCTTAGTTAGTTCCATATCTTTGTCTCAGTATTGAAATGCTATGCAAACAATGGTCTAAGATACAAAAGTGCATTCATCAAGTTCCAAAAGTATGTACATTGCTTATTCACTGATAAAAATTGTATGTAAAAAGGAGGTAAGGAAAGAAAAGAAAAGAAGGGCGGGGGGGGGGGGGGGTCCCAGCGGCAAGCTTGAGTATATGTGTCTCTATAGTCGCCTAGTGTCTTATTCTGTGGGGCGTGTTTCTCCGTTTGCCCAAGCTGACAGCATAAGCTCGTGTATGTCAGTGGTGTCCTGCACTAAGTGGTGGTACCTTTCGAGTTGGAGTAACAAGGTGACCTGTGTTTTCCAATCTGACAGTGTCGGGACAGTGTGTGTTTTCCAGTTCTTAGGGATTAATATTTTAGCACTATTCAGCATGATCATCATTAATGCTCTGTGTTCTTTGCCCTCAATCCTTGGCAGCGAGAGATATAGAAGAATTTTGGGGTCATTAGGCAGAGTACAGCCCAATACATTTTTAATGTGAGAGAGGACTTCCACCCAGTATGTATCTAATTTGGGGCATTCCCACCATATGTGTAGCAAAGAGCCCTCTCCCCAACAATTTCTCCAACATTTCCCAGAGGATGACCTATATATATGCTGTATTCTAATTGGGGTGAGGTACCACCTTGAGAGAAACTTGTAGTTTGACTCTTGAATTCTGGCCGAGATTGATGATTTTTTAGTAGCTTGAAAGGCTGACTGCCACTCTTGGTATGTTATGTCTGTATTCAGCTCTTTTTCCCACATCTTAACAAAGGAAGGTAGTGTTTCTGTTTCTCCCAGGAGGAGGATTTTATACAGTCTCGAGATTGCATGTTGTGTTTTTGTTTTTTGCAGGCAGAGTGATTCAAAGGGGGTGTTTGGTCTTATGAATTGTTGCCTATGCTGATGTGTAGTTAAGTAGTGGGATATTTTAGCATGTGTGAACCAATTCATAGGTAGCTCAGGTATTTGCTCCTTAATGTCCCCAATTTCCTTGAGCTTGTGCTCCTCTATTAATGTGGAAAACACTCTCTTGTCTAGACTCGCAATTTGGTTCGATCTAGTTTCCCTGAAGTCCCAAGGCAAATCTGGATTATTGCAGATAGGAGTAAGAGGGGATGTTATCCCGGATATGTGTGTCGAAGTGTTGATAATCCTGTCCCATACCTGATAGAACTCCAACAGGAGAGGATAGTCTACTACCGTCTTTGGCCTATATTTCTTGTTAACCCAAGCTGTCAAGCCTACGTTGTTTGTATTCATTATGTCGCAATCTAATTGAACCCAATTTTTGTTTGGGTCATTTTGGCACCAGTCCAGTAGTCTGTGTAACGCTATTGCCTGTTTGTATGTGGCTATGTGTGGGACCCCTAGCCCTCCTTTGTCTCTGGGTAAGTATAATGTACGTCTTGCTACCCTTGGTTTAATTTCTCTCCAAATGTACTGATCAATGAGTCCTTGTATCCTGTCCAGGTAGTGTGCTGGAAGGGATATAGGGGTTGTTTGAAGCAGATAGAGTAGCCTGGGCAAGATATTCATCTTCACCACATTGATGCGTCCCAGCCAGGAGATAGATTTATTTCTCCAGCTGGACAGATCTGCAACCAGGTTGTGCTCTAGCTGTTTGTAATTAGCCTGAAACATCACCTGTGGATCTGGGGACAAGTAGATCCCCAGGTATTTCATTTTTATCTGCTGTTTTTTCAAGGGACAATTTAGGAGGAGCCTGGGTAGCTCGTCAGGTTTGTATGTGATGTTTAAAAATTCAGATTTGCTAAGATTAAGGTGGAAGTTGGAGACCCTGCCAAAGTCTGCAAATGTTTCAAGCGCCTTGGGTATTGATAAGTCTATGTCAGTGAGGGTAAGTATGACATTGTCTGCGTATAGCGCCAGTTTGTGTTCATGTGTGGTGGTATGTATACCCTTAATCTGTTTATTTGACCTAATAGTTTGTGCCAGAGCCTCGATTGTGATGGCAAACAATACAGGTGAGAGTGGGCAGCCCTGTCTCGTTCCATTTTGGATACTAAATTTATCGGAGAGGATGCCATTTACTTTGACCCGCGCAGTTGGTTTGCTATAGAGCGAGAAAATTAAGGCTATGAAGTGTTTGCTAAAATTCATCTTGGACAGGGTCGCTTCCAGAAACTGCCAGCGTACCCTGTCAAACGCCTTCTCCGCGTCTGTAGAAATTAGTGCTAATGGGATATGTTGGGCCTGTGCGTGTGACATGAGTTGTAGAATCTTTAAAGTATTGTCTCGGGCTTCTCTTCCGGGTACAAAGCCCACTTGATCAGGATGGATCGGGGGGGAAGGATTTTATTTATCCTAGTGGCTAAGATTTTAGCATATATTTTGACGTCCGAATTCAGTAGTGAGATGGGCCTAAAATTTTCGGGACTGTCTGGGGATTTGCCTGCTTTAGGGAGGACAGTGATGTGTGCTTCCAGCAGACTTTCTGTAAAACCTCCCTCTTTCAAGGTTGAGTTGAATAGGGAGGTCAGGGGTTGTAATATGTGGTGTAAGTGCGTCTTGTAGTATTTTATACTCAGTCCGTCAGGGCCTGGGCTTTTTCCGTTGGGCATACTCTTTATGGCCAGTTTGGTTTCTTCTATGGTGATTGGTGCATCTAGAAATTCCACGTCCCCCTCTGTCAGCTTATTAAGTTGAAGGGTAGCTAGATAGTGGTCTATGTCCCCCTGGCTACTGTCATTATCCAAGTTGTATAGTGTTTCGTAGTATAGTCTGAAGGTCTCAGCTATGTTTTTGCTGTCTTTGAGCACTGTTCCTCCTCTGTCTTTTATGGTGTGCACATGTGTGTTCAGCTGTTTCC
Organism: Bombina bombina; assembly: GCF_027579735.1. Classification (NCBI taxonomy): domain Eukaryota; kingdom Metazoa; phylum Chordata; class Amphibia; order Anura; family Bombinatoridae; genus Bombina; species Bombina bombina. The sequence goes on along the minus strand of NC_069509.1, from coordinate 18,244,960 downwards.
TTTTAATGGCTTTCGCCAGTGACGAACCTGTTTTATTGTTAAGGTCATAATATTTCTGCTTCAAGAAGGCAGCCTTTCTCTGGTACATTTTGGTAAGATGGCTATGTAGGTAATTCCTAGCTTGTGTGAGGGATGTCAGTATAGAGGAGGCGGCGGGATGTCGTTTATGTTCTTGTTCCCAATATCTGATCTGAGCTAGGGTAGAGTTAAAAAATTGTCTGTTATTTCTATTGTCTTTAGCTTTGATTTTAATAAACTCCCCTCTTACTACGCATTTGTGGGCCTCCCATACTGTTGTGTGGGAGATGTCATCAGTTGTGTTTTCCCTGAAATAGTGTCCCAGGGCTGTGTCGATGTCTGACCTAGTTAGCTGATTTTCCAGCATAGCTTCATCTAATCTCCATATAAAGGGTATTGCCGGTGTAGATGGCCAAAAAACTTTACATTGCACCGGGGCGTGATCAGACCAAGTGAGAGGTAGTATCGTGGAGTTATCGATCATAGATAAGCCCATTTGGTCGCTAAGAATATAGTCTATTCTAGAATATGAGCCGTGTGGGTGGGAATAAAAGGTGTAGTCTTTTTTACTTGGGTTAATAGTTCTCCATATATCGTGCATCTTCAAGAGTTGAATCTGTGTGTTAACCGCCTTTATAGTTCGTTTTGGTGTGCATGATATGCTGGTGGAGGTGTCCATTGTAGGGTCTAGTGGAAGATTGAAGTTCCCTCCCAAAAAAAGTATACCTTTTGTGTGCTCAAGCAGTAACTGGGATATTTGTTTAAAGACAATAGACTGGCCAGTGTTTGGGAGATATATGTTTGCAAATGTCACAGGGTTATTGTAAAGGAGGCCCGAGATAATGATATATCTGCCGTTGGGGTCTTTGATCGTGTGTTTGGGCTGAAAGCTAATATTGTTTCTGAATAGAATTCCCACTCCTCCCTTTTTCTCCCTACCTGATGCCAGGTAGGCTGATTTGTATCTATGGTGAAGAGTCGTGGGTTCCTTTCCTATTTGAAAATGTGTCTCCTGAATAAAGATTATATCCCCTAGTGCATGATTGAGTTGATTGAAAGCTACTGATCTTTTCTCTGGGCTATTCAGTCCCTTTGCGTTAATAGTGATTAATGTAATAGGCCTAGCGCCATTGCCAGAGTTGTCTGCCATGTTTAGTCGACTGCTTATTTGTCTATATGTTTGCTATGAAGGGTGAACAGTGTCACGTGTTATTTTGTACAGTTCTTGTTGTATGAGAGTGTGTAGGTAGAGTGAAAAACCGCTTACCAAGCGCTGGGACCCCCAGCAAGTGTGTTGGAGATGTTGGAAATGTCACACAATTCAAAAACTGCATGCAGTTAGTAGATATACAATTCAGAGTTTAGTCTGAAAAAAGAAAATTGTTAGGTTATTTTTGGTAAAAGAGATAGAACACAACAATTCTTAAAGTGAGTCAAAAAAGTTATAACAGTAATAAGGTGGGTAATATCCCACAACCGTGTTCCCACACAGAATTATAAACATATATAAACAAGTAAAAACTTACAACCTGTAGCCAAGTTCAAAGATATAGGAGTTTAATAACCCAGCAGGAGGCAGTTGTGGGTTATCTGGCATCCTTGCTGATGCCTGTGTCGCTGCTGGTAGGGGCTATAGAGGAAGTGTCAATGTCCCTGCGGCCTTCTCTTGTCAGTGAATGGCTCCTCCTAATAGGCAAGTGGTCTTCCGCTGTGTTGCGGTTGTGTGTCTCCATAGGTCTGATGTTAATCTGTAAGGCCTCACAAAAATTTGATGTCTTCCTTGAATCTGTATACAGCAGTTGTGTCTCCTTTAGAGGCGATAATGCTCACCGGAAATCCCCATCTGTATTGGATGTTTTGATCTCGCAGTGCTGTAGTAATATGATTAAGGTCTCTCCTCTTCTGTAAAGTAGTAGGGCTGAGGTCTGCAAATATCTGTATTCTGCATCCCGCATGTGTGAAGTCTTTTTTCTGCCTGGCATATTTCATTATTTCCTCTTTGTCTTTAAAGTGTAAAAGTTTCAAGATGACATCTCTCGGGGGGGCCTTTGGTGGAGGTTTAGCACGCAGAGCTCTGTGCGCCCTTTCAATGTTGATATCTGGGGCTCCTTCGTTTCCTTTGAGGGTCTTGAAAAGGCTTTGAAGACATCCCTCCAGGGCTGTTGGTTGTATACTTTCTGGGATTCCTCTAATGCGGAGATTGTTCCTCCTGCCCCGGTTGTCAAGATCTTCTACTTTTTCAAGCAAGTGGTGGATTGTTTCTTCTTGTTCGTATGCCAGGCGGGATACATGTTGAATGTCATTGAAGGTGGTGTTGTGGTTCTCTTCTAAGTTTGTGACTCTCTGTGCTACCCTTGTAAGGTCTTTCTTTAGCTCCCCATACCAATTTTTGACCTCATGCATCATTTCCTTCACATTGTCTTTAGTGCAAAGAGATCTCAAGTCCTCTCTAGTAAAATCAGCAGAATTCATGGTTTGGCTGGGTTTATGCTGCATTTCAGCTTTGTGGGCGCTTTGTTGATGAAGTTCTCCTGAGTTCTGATTTGATTCATTTTGCTTTAAGTAATTTTGCATTGTTCTAGTGTTAGGTAGGTTATCTGTCTTATGCGATTTTTTCCCTGGCATGACACGTGTATGTAGCTGAGGTGTTCCCCCTCTTTAGTTAGATAGGGTAGTCAAATGCTTTATATGATGGTTGGCTGATCTCACACTTTCTTGCAAGTGCTTCTGCTACTGTAGTCCCATATAACAATCAGTCTGCCCTATTAGATATAGTCCAGATGAAAAGACCTGTATTCTCTGACTTTTATTTGTGTGTTACTCTTCTGTAAGACATCCACTAGTGGTATAATAAATGTTGGAAATGTTCATTTGGGCACAAAAGAAAGCCTATGTTAATTGCTCCTGCCAGAGCTCTGTCAGGTGTGGTGCTATACTCTCTTTTGGCTGTATAGAAACAGTGCACAGGCGTGTGGGCCTTTGAGCAGTACTTTGGCTTCATATAGCTGCGTGTGTTCTTCTTGTTGCCCCTGATATGAGCTTACTGTGCTGAGACTAAAAGTCTTTCTGGCTGCAAGTTTTGGGCAAACACTTCTATAAGGGGGGTAAATGCGGCACAACACTTGTATTGCAGGTATGCCGGAATGTTATGGCGTCTATCTCCCCCAGTGTGTGCCCACGAGGTAATGCCGGGCAGAGCAGTGAGAAGCGTGTGCTACCGAGACCCTCCGGTCTCTATGTGGCTGTATATTTAGTGCCTTATGTTATATCAGGCTTACCGCTCCTGTTGCTCGCTCCTCTGTCCTTCCGTTGTGCCTCTGATTCGAGGGTGTAAGGAGGTCACTAATATGGCGCTACTCCTCTGCTCCAGCGCACGTGTATAGTTAAACAGGGAGGGGATCCGGTGTTCAAATGTTCCGTGTCGGCTCTTTTTTTTCTCTTGTTATTTCGCTCCGCAGCTTCTTGCAAGTTATGCCCCCTGCCAGGAGCGTTAAAATAGGGTGTATATGGCTATTTTTATCGGGAATCACAGATGTGGGCCTAGGAGCTACACAATCACACGACCATCTCTCTAAGCGGCCAAGCTCCGCCCCTATATTTATTTTATTTTGATTTAAAATTAATGTTTTTTTAATAAATATATATTTATCTATGACTTTGTCGTCCTTTTTTTTCTAAATTACAATTGATTGTTAATGGGAATGTTTTTCTGATATAACCAATAGTAACAATCCTGATAAATATGTTACAAAAAATGTGCAAAAATAAGTTATAAATAAACACAAAATAAATCCAATTGACATGTTTTTGTAAGGATGTTTATTATAATAGCAATAGCTTTTTTTCAAAATGATAAATTAGGAAAATGTAATACTTTGACTTGAGAAATTCATCATTACTTTGCCTCAGCTCGCCTTTGGAAAAAAGTGAAAAAAATATATTTTTTAGGATAAATTTGATCCCCTGCACTCTGCTCAATTGGCACCTTTTTAAGAAATGCTGGACCACTCTTTTACAAATAAAATCAATTTCAAGACCCCCCTCTACAATTACAAGTAACCCCCCAAAATAATAAAGTCTAGCTAAAAAAAAAAAACTATCCTTAAAATTTTAATTTAAAATAAAAAAAGCCTATTCTTTAAAATAAAAAACCCAACCAAAAAAAAGCTTGTACTCACAATGTGAAAATCCAGCTGCTCTTCATCCATGCCGGGGCTCTCTTTATCCAGGGTCCAGGTGCCCGGGGTCCATCTTCACGGCAGCAGAGGTGGACTTCTGTGGCCTCTACCGCTGCCTCCACTCTACAATATTCTCCAATCCTGGTGCCCTTTTCATCCCGTATCCTAGGCGCAGGATGGGCCCTAGCCACTGTGAGGCCCGAGGCAGGATGACAAGATGGGACCCCCTGTCTCCATGCTCCCAACCCTGCTCCATCCCCACCCCAACTCCACCCCCAACTCTACCACCACAGTTTTTAAAATGAAAAAAAAATGGTAGAAAAACAATTTAAGGTAATGCACAATATTTTAATTTAAAAAAACAAATACACAAATGTGGAGCACTATAACATTGTATATATTACAATATACCATTTGTACTAATGGAACAACAATATTTCTGTATATAATGAAGACTTATGCTAACAATTGGGGACAGTTGAGTTGAACTTGGCCTTATTTTTATGTGTTTTTTATTATAACAAACACAAGTACATTACAGTGACGGAAACCTTGAGTTGCAACCGAAATAGACAGTCATACATGCTATGATAAAGAGGCCATTAGAATCCTTTTATCAAAAAGATGTAAACATACACATAAAGCTTATACAATTACAAGCATATTAAATACATATCTAAGCCCTTTAATACTTAGGTTACATGACAACTTCAGTTTGATATTGCATTTTAAATTTTAATCTTAATAAGCACAAAGGACTACTCTTGGACAAAAGAAAATAGATAACGGTCTGAAGACTACCTGACCAGTTTGTCATCAAATTTAGTTAAAAGGAACCTCAATATACATGAAACCATAAAGAGCCTTTGATAGTGGAATTACTATTCCTACAATATAAAGATTATAAGAAGTATGCCCTTAATTATCACTGAGAGTTGAGCTATCCAGTTGTTGGCTGAGTATAAACTAGATGAGCTAAATATAGGCAAGCACATGTACTTTACAGTTTATGAATAGATAATGGTTTGAAGACTACCTGGACTACCTAGACCAGAGAGCTTTTCTAAATGTAGTACTGCATTCAGGATTCCTATGTACGTAACATTTACATATTACAGCTAAGGTTTAATTTTAATTCCATTTTGATATGAAAAGAACAGAAGCAGATATTGGGGCCTATCTATCAAGCTCCATACAGAGCTTGAGGGCCCGTGTTTCTGGCGAGCCTGCAGGCTCGCCAGAAACACCAGTTATGAAGCAGCGGTCTAAAGACCGCTGCTCCATAACCCTGTCCGCCTGCTCTGATGAGGCGGACAGGAATCGCCGGAATTCAATCTAATCGAGTACGATCGGGTTGATTGACAGCCCCCTGCTGGTGGTCCATTGGCCGCGAGTCTGTAGGGGGCGGCGTTGCACCAGCAGCTCACAAGAGCTGCTGGTGCAATGCTGAATACGGAGAGCGTATTGCTCTCCGCATTTAGTGATGTCTGTCGGATCTGATCCGCACTGTCGGATCAGGTCCGACAGACAGTTCATAAATAGGCCTCATAGTACTATTATACACACATATATATAAAATGTAATGGCAAACATTTGTTTTTTATAAATGCAAAGTAGTTGGCACCAGTGCAGGGCCCCTAAGTGCGGGGCCATCTTTGCGGTGGCAGAGGTGGACTTCAACGGCCTCTTCACCTGCCTTCTCTCCATGTCTTCTTTCTTCCAGTCTTCAGCTCTCTTCCTAGAGCCCTCATCTTCATACGGTCGCCACCGTACACTGCATTTCAGGATGCATGGAACCCCATTATATAAGGGTACTGCTTCATCCCTATTGGCTGATTTTAAATCAGTATTTTATTTTAAATTCTAATCATCCAATAGAAAATAAATGATTTCTATTGGATGATTAGAATTTAAAATAAAATACTTTTTGCTATTGGCTAAAAATCAGCCAATAGGGTTTGCCTATTTTAAAAACAGTCAATAGGATGAAGCGATACCCCACTTCCATATATTCAGTGTGCGCCAGCCCCCGTATGAAGATGAAGACTCTAGGAAGAGAGCTGAAAATTAGAAGAAAGAAGATGAGAGAGCTGAAAATTAGAAGAAAGAAGATGAGAGAGCTAAAAATTAGAAGAAAAAAGATGTGGAGTGGAAGTCCGCCTCCGCAAATATTGGCCCCAGGTGCCGGGACCACAGAGGATATGGGCCCAACATCGGATCAAGAGGAGCTGGATTTTCACATGCTGAGTGCAAATTTTGGGGTTAGTTAGTGCTTTTTTAAGTTAGTTTTTTATATTTTGAAGAATAGGATTTTTTATTCTAAATTGTATTTTTAGGATAGTTTTTTTAGGTAGACTTTATTATTTTAGGAGGCGGGGGTTACTTGTATTTTATAGGGGGGGGGTCTTGTTTTTTTTTTGTAAAAGAGCTGTATTATCTTTGGGGCAATGCCCTACAAAAGGTCTTTTTAAGAACTATTGTAATTTATTTTAGTGTTAGGGTTTAGTTTTTTTTTGTTTTTGGTGGGGGTTTTTTATGGGGCATGTAGATTAATGATAGATATAATGGTGTTTTTCTTTATTTTGGATACTGTCTTTTTTATTATCTGTTTAATTAACTTAGAAGGTTTAGTTTAGTGGAGGGATAGGTAGAGTAGCATTAGTTTGCGTTAGGGGTTGGGGTGGTTTAGGGTTGATAGTGTAGGGTACTTGTGGTGGGTATGTTGCGGTTTAGTGGTTAATAGTGTAAGGTACTTGCAGTGGACTAGCTGCGGTATAGGGGTTAACAGGATAGATACTTGTGGTGGGTATGTGGCGGTTTAGATATGTATTAGTGTAGTGTTAATTAACAATCCTATGAAAAATTTCTTACATGGTGTTTCCTAAACTAAACAATCTGAGAAAGATTACAAGTGGAGCGGTATTTAGCACTCCCATGGGAGCAGGATAGTGTGCATATTACAAGTTCAAAGTAAATGGATTGGGCACGAGCAAAACCCAACGAGCGCAATCTTCAGGACTTCAGATACCGCAATTATATTAAACCTTTTCTCCCCATAAGCTTTAATGGAGAGCGAATGTTAAAAAAAATCAAAACATTATTTGCTTGACGCATTTAACCAAGTGCGCTATACCCGAAGGTAGTTATGTATATTTTACATTCCAATGTTCTTCACATAAAAAAATATGTTCAATTTCTTTTTAAATATATATTTCTAAAAATATCTGATCTTTATTTTTGTAAAATATATATTTGTACCTATATCTATATATATACTGTATATATATATATATATATATATATATATACACCCTCACATTTTTGTAAATATTTTATTATATCTTTTCATGTAACAACACTGAAGAAATGACACTTTGCTACAATGAAAAGTAGTGCATGTACAGCCTGTATAACAGTGTACATTTGCTGTCCCCTTAAAATAACTCAAAACACAGCCATTAATGTCTAAACCATTGGCAACAAAAGTGACTACACCCCTAAGTGGAAATATCAAAATTGGGTCCAAAGTGTCAATATTTTTTGTGGCCACCATTATTTTCCAGGATTGCCTTAACCCTCATGGGCATGGAGTTCACCAAAACTTCACAGGTTGCCACTGGAGTCCTCTTCCACTCCCCCATGACGACATCACAGAGCTGGTGGGTGTTAGAGACCTTGCGCTCCCCCACCTTCCATTTGAGGATTCCCCACAGATGCTCAATAGGGTTTAGGTCTGGAGACATGCTTGGCAAGACAGTGGTCATCTTGGAGGTGTGTTGGGGGTTGTCATTATGTTGGAATACTGCCCTGCGGCCCAGTCTCCGAAGGGAGGGGATCATGCTCTGCTTCAGTATGTCACAGTACTTGTTGGCCTTCATGGTTCCCTCAATGAACTGTAGCCCCCCCTGTACCGGCAGCACTCATGCAGGCCCAGGCCATGACACTCCCACCACCATGCTTGACTGTAGGCAAGACACACTTGTCTTTGTACTCTTCCCCTGGTTGCTGCAACACATGCGTGACACCTTCTGAACCAAATAATTTTATCTTGGTCTCATCGGTCCACAGGACATGGTTCCAGTAATCCATGTCCTTAGTCTGCTTGTCTTCAGCAAACTGTTTGTGGCTTTCTGGTGCATCATCTTTAGAAGTGGCTTCCTTTTGGGATGACAGCCATGCAGACCAATTTAATGCAGTGTGCGGCGTATGGTCTGAACACTGACAGGCTGACCCACCCCCCCTTCAACCTCTGCAGCAATGCTGGCAGCACTCATACGTCTATTTCCCAAAGAAAAACTCTGGATATGACGCTGAGCATGTGTATGTAGAGCAACAATTTTTTTTTCCAGATCCTCAGAGTTCTTTGCCATGAGGTGCCATGTTGAACTTCCAGTGACCAGTATGAGAGAGTGTGAAAGCGATAACACCAAATTTAACACACCTGCTCCCCATTCACACCTGAGACCTTGTAACACTAATGAGTTACTTGACACCAGGGAGGGAAAATGGCTAATTGGGCCCAATTTGGACATTTTCACTTAGGGGTGTACTCACTTTTGTTGCCAACGGTTTAGACATTAACGGCTGTGTTTTGAGTTATTTTGAGGGGACAGCAAACTTACACGGTTATACAGGCTGTACATTTACTACTTGTAACAAAGTGTAATTTCTTCAGTGTTGTCACATGAAAATATATAATAAAATATTTACAGAAATGTGAGGGGTGTACTCACTTTTGTGAGATACTGTATATATATATATATATATATATATATATATATATATATATATATATACACAGTCGTCGTATGCAAAAGTTTAGGCACCCCTGACAATTTCCATGATTTTCATTTATAAATAATTGGGTGTTTGGATCAGCAATCTCATTAGATCTATCAAATAACTGAAAGGCACAGTAATATTTCAGTAGTAAAATGAGGTTTATTGGATTAACAGAAAATGTGCAATATGCATCAAAACAAAATTAGACAGGTGCATACATTTGGGCACCATTGTCAATTTGATGATTTGAATACCTGTAACTAAATAGCACTGATTAATTGGAACACACAATTGGTTTGGTGAGCCTAAAAAGCCTTGAACTTCATAGACAGGTGCATCCAATCATGAGAAAATGTATTTAAGGTGGCCAATTGCAAGTTGTTGTTCTCTTTGACTCTCCTCTGAAGAGTGGTAACATGGGGGCCTCAAAACAACTCTCAAGTGACCTGAAAACAAAGATTGTTCAACATTATGGTTTAGGGAAAGGCTATAAAAAGCTATCGCAGAGATTTAAGGTGTCAGTGTCCCCTGTGAGGAACATAGTGAGGAAATGGAAGACCACAGGCACAGTTCTTGTTAAGACCAGAAGTAAAATATCGGATAGGTAAAGGCAAAGGATGGTGAGAATGGTCAAAAACAGCCCACAGACCACCTCCAAAGACCTACAACATCATCTTGCTGCAGATGGTGGCACTGTGCATCTTTCAACAATTCAGCGTATGTGAGAGTAATGCGGAAGAAGCCTTTTCTGCACACACGCCACAAACCGAGTCGCTTGAGGTATGCAAACACACATTTGAACAAGCCAGCTTCATTTTGGAAGAAGGTGCTGTGGACTGATGAAACAAAGATTGAGTTATTTGGTCATAACAAGGGACGATATGTATGGCGGCAAAAGAACACAGCGTTCCAAGACAAACACTTGCTAGCCACAGTAAAATTTGGTGCATGTTCCATCATGCTGTGGGGCTGTGTGGCCAGTGCCAGTACTGGGAATCTTGTTAAAGTTGAGGGTTGCATGGATTCCACTCAATATCAGCAGATACTTGAGAATAATGTTGAGGAATCGGTCACAAAGTTGAAGTTACGCTGGAGCTGCATATTTCAACAAGACAACGACCCAAAACACTGTTTAAAATTTACTCTGGCATTTATGCAGAGGAACAAGTACAATGTTCTTGAATGGCCATCCCAATCCCCAGACCTAAATATCATTGAAAATCTGTGGGGTGATTTGAAGCGGGCTGTCCATGCTCGGCAACCATCAAACCTAACTGAACTGGAGATGTTTTGCAAGGCGGAAGGGTCAAAAATACGTTCATCCAGAATCCAGACACTCATTACAGGCTATAGGCAGCATCTAGAGGCTGTTATTTCTGCTAAAGGAGGCTCTTCTAAATATTGATGCAATATTTCTGTTGGGGTGCCTAAATTTATGCACCTGTCTAATTTCGTTTTGATGCATATTGCACATTTTCTGTTAATCCAATAAACCTCATTTCACTACTGAAATATTACTGTGTACTTCAGTTATTTGATAGATCAAAATGAAATTGCTGATCCAAACACCCAATTATTTATAAATGAAAATCATGTAAATTGTCAGGGGTGCCTAAACTTTTGCATACGACGATATATATATATATATATATATATATATATATATATATATATATATATATATATGTGTGTGTGTGTGTGGGTATATACAGTAATATATAAATTAAAAAATTCAAATAACCTTTTCCCCTATGTGAAGAACATTGGAATGTAAAATATTTACAGTAAGCACATTATTACATATTAAAATTAAATATTTTTTTTCTTGGTTTCAGGTATTTGAAATTTCCAGTGGTCCACTAGTCCCGAACGACCGAGAAATGGCGCGGATGACTTAGAAATATCACTTTTTCCTATATTTAGTGGACTAGTAACTTTTTCCCACTGTATATAAGTGTTTATATGTGTAAATATACATAAAAATAAACACATAAATATATACATACATATATTATTATTATATATTTTATAGCCCTTTCTAGTCAAACACCTTGTCATATACCATATATCTTTGAACCCTTATGATTTTTTTTATAATATTGATGTGAAAGTTTTTTTTATCAGATAGTGTATATAGTGTAACTGTTAATTTTCATGTATTTATGTTGTGTTTGATGCAACTTTTTTAGCCATAACCCTTTACTATAGGTCTTCACACCTTTGTATCTGGCAATGACATCTGGGTACAGAATAAAAATATATCACAAAAGTACTAAGTTTACAAACTTTATATATATTATTCTGCAATATTTCATAGATTGATTTGTCCAAACCAATTATGTTATCGTGTCCATATTTGTGTGCATGGTACAAAATGGCAAAGCTGCACTCTAATGATTGTAGATCATGCTAGATAATATTAGACATGTCAAAAAAGGTGACTTCCTTGACCTCATCGGCAAAGCTTAGATGCTTGAAGCTCATTAAGTAACCACTGACAGTATATCTGCTTATGGTTTCTGAGTTTTCAAAGATGAAGAACACACACTATGAGGTGTCATTGGCACATCAGATGTTAGTGGCACATGAGGTGTTAGCGGCACATGAGATACCATTTGCACATGAGATGTTAGTGGCACATGAGATGTTAGTGGCACATGAGATGTCATTTGCACATGAGATGTAAGCGCCACATGAGATGTCATTGGCATATCAGATGTCATTGGCACATGAGATGTCATTGGCACAGGAGATGTCATTGGCACATGAGATGTCAATGACACATGAGATGTTAGTGGAACATGAGAAGCCATTGGCACATGAGATGCTAGCGGCACATGAGATCTCTTTGGCACATGAGATGTTAGCGGCACATGAGATATCATTGGCACATGAGATGTCATTGGCACATGAGATGTCATTGGCACAAGAGATGTCATTGGCACATGAGATGTTAGCTGCACATGAGATGTCATTGGCATATGAGATGTTATTGGCACAGGAGAAGTCATTGGCACGTGAGATGTTAGCGGCACATGAGATGTCATTGGCATGTGAGATGTTAGCGGCACATGAGATGTCATTGGGACATGAGATGTCATTGGCATATCAGATGTAATTGGCACATGAGATGTCATTGGCACATGAGATGTTAGTGGCATATCAGATGTAATTGGCACATGAGATGTCATTGGCACATGAGATGTCATTGGCATATCAGATGTAATTGGCACATGAGATGTCATTGGCACATGAGATGTTAGTGGCATATGACATCTTTCTTCAGCTGCTTCTTCCTCTTCGGCCGAAGGTTCTGAGTCATAAACATAAGGGGCCTGAGAAGAAAAAATGTACAATGTGTTAACCAGAAACCTCTCTGTGTAAATATACTTCAGCTATTAATATAATGATCTGTAAATACTATTTGTAAGTTTATGTTTCAGTCTGAGCTTTGATATATGAGAAATTTGAATCAGACCTGTACCCTGCATGGTGTTTGCCGTTAAGGGATAAACAGCTATTTACCATTTGCCACATGAGTGTAAGACATTTTATGATGTAGTGTTAAACACGGGAATGTTTTCGCATCGTCAGTGAACTGCGAGTTCCACCCTGGTGATTGACATAGGCCACTGTAGTAAGTTTTGTCCAACTAAAATCGAATAAAACGAACGGAACAGAATTGGGGCCACAACTGAAGGGCACTGAAAATGATGAAGGAGCAGATTTTGGTTGTTCCATTGACTGGTAATATTTAATGCAAAAAGGATATGTCCAAAAAAGTCAATTGAAGACTTGGGAGGATATTTATCAAAGCGTCAATCTCAGTGCATTCCCTGGCGTCAATACCCTCGGCAGACATCGACAGACATTGCTGCCGCAGATCTGCTTACGATGCCCTTATTTATAAAAAATTCAGTCAAAAACACGCGCCTCAAGTAGGGCGAGATGAGCATCGGACTGTTGAAAAATAAGAGTCATTGATGTTGCAGATATTATGTTTTTTCCAACTTTATACCATTTCATTACTGTCCATGAACAAGCACATTTCTCTAAAGGTAATCTTATTTTTCATCTGTTAATGTCCAAGAAATAGCTAGATGTATACCCGAAAAAACTATAATATCTCATAGAAAGTTATTTTCAATTTATTTGTTATACACAATCTGATATACAGGGAGTGCAGAATTATTAGGCAAGTTGTATTTTTGAGGATTAATTTGATTATTGAACAACAACCATGTTCTCAATGAACCCAAAAAACTCATTAATATCAAAGCTGAAAAGTTTTGGAAGTAGTTTTTAGTTTGTTTTTAGTTATAGCTATTTTAGGGGGATATCTGTGTGTGCAGGTGACTATTACTGTGCATAATTATTAGGCAACTTAACAAAAAACAAATATATACCCATTTCAATTATTTATTTTTACCAGTGAAACCAATATAACATCTCAACATTCACAAATATACATTTCTGACATTCAAAAACAAAACAAAAACAAATCAGTGACCAATATAGCCACCTTTCTTTGCAAGGACACTCAAAAGTCTGCCATCCATGGATTCTGTCAGTGTTTTGATCTGTTCACCATCAACATTGCGTGCAGCAGCAACCACAGCCTCCCAGACACTGTTCAGAGAGGTGTACTGTTTTCCCTCCTTGTAAATCTCACATTTGATGATGGACCACAGGTTCTCAATGGGGTTCAGATCAGGTGAACAAGGAGGCCATGTCATTAGATTTTCTTCTTTTATATCCTTTCTTGCCAGCCACGCTGTGGAGTACTTGGACGCGTGTGATGGAGCATTGTCCTGCATGAAAATCATGTTTTTCTTGAAGGATGCAGACTTCTTCCTGTACCACTGCTTGAAGAAGGTGTCTTCCAGAAACTGGCAGTAGGACTGGGAGTTGAGCTTGACTCCATCCTCAACCCGAAAAGGCCCCACAAGCTCATCTTTGATGATACCAGCCCAAACCAGTACTCCACCTCCACCTTGCTGGCGTCTGAGTCGGACTGGAGCTCTCTGCCCTTTACCAATCCAGCCACGGGCCCATCCATCTGGCCCATCAAGACTCACTCTCATTTCATCAGTCCATAAAACCTTAGAAAAATCAGTCTTGAGATATTTCTTGGCCCAGTCTTGACATTTCAGCTTGTGTGTCTTGTTCAGTGGTGGTCGTCTTTCAGCCTTTCTTACCTTGGCCATGTCTCTGAGTATTGCACACCTTGTGCTTTTGGGCACTCCAGTGATGTTGCAGCTCTGAAATATGGCCAAACTGGTGGCAAGTGGCATCTTGGCAGCTGCACGCTTGACTTTTCTCAGTTCATGGGCAGTTATTTTGCGCCTTGGTTTTTCCACACGCTTCTTGCGACCCTGTTGACTATTTTGAATGAAACGCTTGATTGTTCGATGATCAGGCTTCAGAAGCTTTGCAATTTTAAGAGTGTTGCATCCCTCTGCAAGATATCTCACTATTTTTGACTTTTCTGAGCCTGTCAAGTCCTTCTTTTGACCCATTTTGCCAAAGGAAAGGAAGTTGCCTAATAATTATGCACACCTGATATAGGGTGTTGATGTCCTTAGACCACACCCCTTCTCATTACAGAGATGCACATCACCTAATATGCTTAATTGGTAGTAGGCTTTCGAGCCTATACAGCTTGGAGTAAGACAACATGCATAAAGAGGATGATGTGGTCAAAATACTCATTTGCCTAATAATTTTGCACTCCCTGTATGATATTTTCACATAAATTAATGTGTATTTGTACTTCTAGAGATCATGATATGCCTATCAATTGTTTTTTTTTTTAATGATTATTAATACTAGAATTTGTACATATATCTTTGCACATACTTGTGTATATATATATATATATATATATATATATATATATATATATATATATATATATATATAAATTCCCTTTTTTGTTCTAAACAATGTTGTCTTTTATATCTCTGTGTTTATTTACACCACTATATGTATATAGTGTAAATATATTATTATTCTGAGCAGGAATAATTGTGAATATAACATGGCATTAGGATATCATATGTATTTATTTGCAATCAATGGATATATTAAGAGATGGGCCAGTTTTCTCTCTGCACCTGTGTAACCCTTTCTGATTGCAGTGTATTTTTAAACACCACCCCTACACAGGTGTTACAAAATGACCTGGCATATAAGATGACATTTCTTAATGAAAATGAAATTCAAGAGAAGGAAGAAAAACACTGAATAAAGCATGACAGTAAAGTGGTGATTTGTATTTCTGCTGTATTAAACTGTTATGTAAACATGACAGTTTAATGTTAGGTGGGCTATCCCTTGGAGCTATCAGTTTAAGATTATATTGAATCAAACATCATTCGATTTTTAAAGTCAATGTCTAAAATATTACACTGTGTGTCCTAATGTGAGTATCAATGTTTATCTTTAATACTAATTTCACATATACATACTTTCAAAGTATAATACACAATGTAACAAATGGCACTTACACAATGTAACAAATGACAATTACAAGTTCTGATGAGTGATCAATGACACGAGTATCGAGCAATTTTATTCGTTAGTGATATTATAAAATGTATATTTAAATTTGATTGGCTGATGTCATAAATCATGTGATTATGCATATCCCAATCAATAGTGGTGGAAAAAATTCACTAGTGTGTGGGTTGTGTCATATTTGGTGCAAAAAGTGTAGCGTCAAATTTGGTGCAAAGTAGAGAGTGGGACTTACATGCGTTAAACATGGTGCATATAGCTTTATCCAAAAATAAAAAAGGAAGTTAGCTATATTATGTTTAGTATTTATTTCATTTTTAGCTCTATATCTACTAGTGCACCAGGTTTGAAGAAATAATATTGCCCCTTGCTTTGCAATGATAGACAAAGTTGTAACATAATCCATAAGTAGTAATGTATTTCATTTGTATCCCAATATCTACTAGTGCATCAAAATTGCAGCAATACTTTGCACCAGATTTGGAGCAATAATATTGTTTGATTTAGAAAGAGTATAGAATTTCAATAAAGTTTCTAATTTATTATCTAACTAGTCTATAAGCCTGCTCAGAGGGCAGTCTAATTATTTTTAAACTACAGATGTAGAAACAACGTATTTTGTAACTCTTCTTTTATATAAAAAATTAAGCTACAAGTGTAGCAATACTATAAACCTAACATTTCTTAACCTATATTTCCGCCTTCCCCAAAAAATCGCAATTAAAACTTAAATTAATAACCACTTAACCGTCATCCACCCACATCGCAATACACCTAATTACCCTATTAACCCCTAAACCGCAAAACCCCCACATTGCAATAAACCTATTTACCCTATTAATCCCTAAACCGCAAAATGACTACATCGTAATAAACCTAATTACCCTATTAACCCCTAAACCACAAAAACCCCACATCGCAATAAACCTATTTACCCTAGTAACCCCTAAACCGAAAACCCCCACATCGTAATAAACCTATTTACCCTATTAATCCCTAAACCGCAAAATAACTACATCTCAATACACCTAATTTCCCTATTAACCCCTAAACCACAAAAACCCCACATCGCAATAAACCTATTTACCCTATTAACCCCTAAACCGAAAACCCCCCACATCGCAATGAACCTATTTACCCTATTAATCCCTAAACCGCAAAATGACTACATCACAATAAACCTATTTACCCTATTAACCCCTAAACCGCAAAACACCCACATCGCAATAGACCTATTTACCCTATTAACCCCTAAACCGCAAAACACCCACATCGCAATAAACCTATTTACCCTATTAACCCCTAAACCGCAAAATTACTACATCGCAATAAACCCATTTACCCTATTAACCCCTAAACCGAAAACCCCCCACATCGCAATAAACCTATTTAACTTATTAACCCCTAAACCGCAAAACCCCCACATTGCAATAAACATATTTACCCTATTAACCCCTAAACCGCAAAACCCCCACATCGCAATAAACCTTTTTACCCTATTAACCCCTAAACCACAAAACCCCCACATCGCGATAAACCTATTTACCCTATTAACCCCTAAACCGCAAAACACCCACATCGCAATAGACCTATTTACCCTATTAACCCCTAAACCGCAAAACACCCACATCGCAATAAACCTATTTACCCTAATAACCCCTAAACCGCAAAATTACTACATCGCAATAAACCCATTTACCCTATTAACCCCTAAACCGAAAACCCCCCACATCGCAATAAACCTATTTAACTTATTAACCCCTAAACAGAAAAACCCCCACATCGCAATAAACCTATTTACCCTATTAACCCCTAAACCGCAAAACACCCACATCGCAATAAACCTATTTACCCTATTAACCCCTAAACCGCAAAACACCCACATCGCAATAGACCTATTTACCCTATTAACCCCTAAACCGAAAAACCCCTACATCGCAATAAACATATTTACCCTATTAACCCCAAAACCCCCACATTGCAATAAACCTATTTACCCTATTAACCCCTAAACCGCAAAACACCCACATCGCAATAGACCTATTTACCCTATTAACCCCTAAACCGCAAAACCCCTACATTGCAATAAACATATTTACCCTATTAACCTCTAAACCCCCACATTGCAATAAACCTATTTAGCCTATTAACCCCTAAACCGCAAAACCCCTACATAACAACAAATCTATTTACCCTATTAACCCCTAAACCGCAAACCCCTACATTGCAATAAACATATTTACCCTATTAACCTCTAAACCCCCACATTGCAATAAACCTATTTAACCTATTAACCCTAAACCGCAAAATCCCTACATCGAAATAAACCTATTTACCCTATTAACCCCTAAACCCCTACATAGCAATAAACCTATATACCCTATTAATCCCTAAACTTCAAAATGACTACATCGTAATACACCTAATTACCCTATTAACCCCTAAACCGAAAAACCCCCACATCGCAATAAACCTATTTACCCTATTAATCCCTAAACCGCAAAATAACTACATCTCAATACACCTAATTTCCCTATTAACCCCTAAACCACAAAAACCCCACATCGCAATAAACCTATTTACCCTATTAACCCCTAAACCGAAAAACCCCTACATCGCAATGAACCTATTTACCCTATTAATCCCTAAACCGCAAAATGACTACATCGCAATATACCTATTTACCCTATTAACCCCTAAACCGCAAAACACCCACATCGCAATAGACATATTTACCCTATTAACCCCTAAACCGCAAAACACCCACATCGCAATAAACCTATTTACCCTATTAACCCCTAAACCGCAAAATTACTACATCGCAATAAACCCATTTACCCTATTAACTCCTAAACCGTAAAACCCCCACATCGCAATAAACCTATTTAACTTATTAACCCCTAAACCGAAAACCCCCCACATCGCAATAAACCTATTTACCCTATTAACCCCTAAACCGCAAAACACCCACATCGCAATAGACCTATTTACCCTATTAACCCCTAAACCGCAAAACCCCTACATCGCAATAAACATATTTACCCTATTAACCCCAAAACCCCCACATTGCAATAAACCTATTTACCCTATTAACCCCTAAACCGCAAAACACCCACATCGCAATAGACCTATTTACCCTATTAACCCTTAAACAGCAAAACCCCTACATTGCAATAAACATATTTACCCTATTAACCTCTAAACCCCCACATTGCAATAAACCTATTTACCCTATTAACCCCTAAACCACAAAACCCCTACATCACAATAGACCTATTTAACTTATTAACCCTTTAAACCACCAAAACCCACAACGCAAATAACTATTTAAATAACTAAGTACAGTACACTAACCTAACACCCCCTAACCTAACAACCCCTAACCAAACACCCCATTAAATAAACCCAAATTACCTAAACTAATATATTCTAAAGTTACAAAAAATAAAAAAATAAATAAGTTTACAAAAAATAAAAAAGTCTAACATTACAGAAAATAAAAAATCAAATTACCAAAATTTAACCTAATCCCTATGAAAATAAAAAAGACCCCCCAAAATAAAAACACCCCCTACCCTAAGAATAAACTACCAGTAGCCCTTAAAAGGGCTTTTTGCAGGGCATTGCCCCAAGATAATCAGCTCTTTTTCAAGAAAATACACAAAGCCCCCCTAACAGTAAACCCCCCAACCCACCAAACACCCCCAAATAAAATAACCTAACACTAAAAAACCTAAACTACCCATTGCCCTGAAAAGGGCATTTGTTTGGGCATTGCCCTTAAAAGGGCATTTAGCTCTTTTTCTGCCCATCCCTAATCTAAATAAAACAAATCCCCCCAAAAAACTCTTAAAAAATCCTAAATCTAACCCCCAGGTTGGTACTTACGGTTCCTAAAGAAGGTCCTGTTACAGGTGGTGAAGTCTTCTTCCAAGCGCAACCTCTTCTTCTTCCAGGAACATCCTGAGTGGAGCTGAAGACCGCAGAGCTGAAGACCAGCAACTCTGGAACTGAAGACCGGCGACCGTGGAGCCATGGAGCGCGGAGGATCCTCTTCGTACGATCTCCGCCGTACACTGAATATTGAATTCAAGGTACGCGATTAAAGATGGAGCCCCTTGAATTCCTATTGGCTGATTTGATTTTTCCAATTCAAATCAGCCAATAGGATGAAAGCTACTCAAATCCTATTGGCTATTTAAATTAGCCAATAGCATGAGAGCAATTGCTCTCATCCTTTTTGAGGTTTAGGGATTAATAAGTTAAATAGGTTTATTGCAATGTAGGGGTTTTGCGGTTTAGGGGTTAATAGGGTAAATAGATTTATTGCGATGTGGGGTTTTTGCGGTTTAGGGGTTAATAGGGTAAATAGGTTTATTGCGATGTGGGGGTTTGTGGTTTAGGGGTTAATAGGGTAAATATGTTTATTGCGATGTGGGGGTTTTGCGGTTTAGGGGTTAATAGGGTAAATATGTTTATTGCGATGTGGGGTTTTTGCGGTTTAGGGGTTAATAGGGTAAATAGGTTTATTGCGATGTGGGGGTTTTGTGGTTTAGGGGTTAATAGGGTAAAAAGGTTTATTGCGATGTGGGGGTTTTGCGGTTTAGGGGTTAATAGGGTAAATATGTTTATTGCGATGTGGGGGTTTTGCGGTTTAGGGGTTAATAGGGTAAATAGGTTTATTGCAATGTGGGGGTTTTGCGGTTTAGGAGTTAATACTTTGTGTAGGATTTTCTTTTGTTATATTTCATGCTGGCAGTGTTTTTTTTTTTAATACTTGATGCGGGCGGTTATTTTTAAAAAAAAATACTTTAATGTGGGCGATTAGGTGTTGCTTTTGTAATGCTCCGTTTGCCTTCGCTGCATCATCATCTTGCAGCATCGAACATAACCTTTCTGTGTTTTTTTAGACTCCCATTGATTTATATGGCATCCGCGGCCTCAAGGGTGGCGGTTTGAACGATAGGTACGCTGCATCAGAACAGACGCGATCGTACCTGTTGAATGTTTGATAAATTGGGAAAAGAGTCAAATAGAGACGAATGTGAATTAGAAACATCTAAGATGACACAAGCATCGATCTGCGTCGGATTGATATTGCAGGAGCGTATATTATGTCACACATTTCAGCATTTGACCATCTTGACGCTTTGTTAACTTTGGCGGATCAATCTCACGTCAAATTTGACGTGGGATTCAAGCGTATAATCAGTTGAAGCTTTGATAAATATACCCCTAAATCCCAACTCCAAATATGCATAAGTGATCCCCGGGATTACTTCTCAGTGGAAAAGAGTGCTGCAGTCGAACTCCAAGGGTTAACCTCAAATAAAACAGATCAATGCTGCCAATGGTGAAGTCCTGTGAGACTACAGGGTTAATTCACATGTAAGTTGTATGGAGCGGCAGATTAGGTTGTAAGGGGGCTATTAGATTAGGTGTAATTAGTTTAAAGATCTTGTAATTTGTTTTTTATTTTCTGTAATTTAGCTAATTTTATTGAATTTAGTTAATTGTATTTAATTTTGGGAATTTTTTTAATTGTAGTGTAGTGATAGGTGGAATTGTAACTTAG
Source organism: Bombina bombina (assembly GCF_027579735.1). Lineage (NCBI taxonomy): Eukaryota > Metazoa > Chordata > Amphibia > Anura > Bombinatoridae > Bombina > Bombina bombina. Next base: position 18,223,888 of record NC_069509.1, on the reverse strand, counting down.
GTTAGGATTTATTTTACAGCTAAATTTGTATTTATTTTAACTAGGTAGTTATTAAATAGTTAATAACTATTTAGTAACTATTCTACCTAGTTAAAATAAATACAACCTTAGCTGTGAAATAAAAATAAACCCTAAGCTAGATACAATGTAACTATTAGTTATATTGTAGCTAGCTTAGGGTTTATTTTATAGGTAAGTATTTAGTTTTAACTAGGAATAATTTAAGTAATAATTGTAGGTTTTATTTAGATGTATTTTAATTATATTTAAGTTAGGGGTGTTAGGGTTATACTTAGGTTTAGGGGTTAATAAATATAACATAGTGGCGGCGACATTGGGGGCGGCAGATTAGGGGTTAATAAATGTAGGTAGGTGGCGACGATGTTAGGGGTGGCAGATTAGGGGTTAATAATATTTAACTAGTGTTTGCGATGCAGGAGTACGGCAGTTTAGGGGTTGATATGTTTATTATAGTGGTGGCGACATTGAGGGCGGCAGATTAGGGGTTAATAACATAATGTAAGTGTCTGCGATGTTGTCGGCCGCAGATTAGGGGTTAATAAATATAATGTAGGTTTCGGTGATGTTGGGGGCAGCAGATTAGGGGTTCATAAGTAAATGTAGGTGGCGGCGACGACGTCCGGAATGGCAGATTAGGGGTTAATAAGTATAATGTAGGTGTCGGCGATGTCGGGGGTGGCAAATTAGGGGTTAATAAGTGTAAGATTAGGGGTGTTTAGACTTGGGGTTCATGTTAGGGTGTTAGGTGTACACAAATTTTATTTCCCCATAGTAAGGAACATACACTATAATACAAGTCTACTAGTGAGGAACATACACTATAATACAAGTCTACTAGTGAGGAACATACACTATAATACAAGTCTACTAGTGAGGAACATACACTATAATACAAGTCTACTAGTGAGGAACATACACTATAATACAAGTCTACTCGTGAGAAACATACACTATAATACAAGTCTACTAGTGAGGAATATACACTATAATACAAGTCTACTAGTGAGGAACATACACTATAATACAAGTCTACTAGTGAGGAACATACACTATAATACAAGTCTACTAGTGAGGAACATACACTATAATACAAGTCTACTCGTGAGAAACATACACTATAATACAAGTCTACTAGTGAGGAACATACACTATAATACAAGTCTACTAGTGAGGAATAGTGATGTCGCGAACTGAAAATTTTCCGTTCGCGAACGGCGGACTCGAACTTCCGCAACTGTTTGCGAACGGGCGAACCGGGCGAACCGCCATGGACTTCAATAGGCAGGCAAATTTTAAAACCCACAGGGACTCTTTCTGGCCACAATAGTGATGGAAAAGTTGTTTCAAGGGGACTAACACCTGGACTGTGGCATGCCGGCGGGGGATCCATGGCAAAACTCCCACAGAAAATTACATAGTTGATGCAGAGTCTGGTTTTAATCCATAAAGGGCATAAATCACCTAAAATTCCTAAATTGTTTGGAATAACATGCTTTAAAACATCAGGTATGATGTTGTATCGATCAGGTAGTGTAAGGGTTACGCTCGATTCACAGTGACAGACCAAACTCCCAGTTTAACGCACCGCAGACAACTGCAAACAGTCCATTTGCACAACCATGAGATAGATAGATTTGATAGATACATAGATACATAGATTAGATAGATAGATCAATAGATGCAATATACATTTGATAGATACGATAGATAGATAGATTTGATAGATATATAATTTCCCAGACAGAGAATTACAAGACGTGCGGTCTGGGACCCATGGTAAGGTTCCCAGAGGCAGTTGCGGCGCCAGGGGACGTGTATATGGCATGGATTTTAGGAACCGGGATATGGAAAAAGATGCTTGGCCGGTCCTCCTACTTCAAATTTGGGGCACTGCGCATGCAATCTACTGTGCCACCAGATATGAGTGGTGTGTTAAGTAGTACTATTCTGATCAGTTTAATACCTGTTACTCCCCCTATTGGGGGAGGTGTATATGGCATGGAATTTAGGAACTGGGAGATGGAAAAAGATGCTTGGTCGGTCCTCCTACTTCAAATTTGGGGCACTGCGCGTGCAATCGTGGCCGGACTTTTAGCCGACAGACATTTGTCCGACGGACATTTGTCCGACAGACATTTGGCCGAAACACAAGTGGCTGTCACAAAACAGTCTGGCCACGAGATAGATAGATTTGATAGATAGATACATAGATTACATAGATCAATAGATGCAATATACATTTGATAGATACGATAGTTAGATAGATTTGATAGATAAATAGATTAATTTGATAGATATATAATTTCCCAGACAGAGAATTACAAGACGTGCGGTCTGGGACCCATGGTAAGGTTACCAGAGGCAGTTGCGGCGCCAGGGGACGTGTATATGGCATGGATTTTAGGAACCGGGAGATGGAAAAAGATGCTTGGTCGGTCCTCCTACTTCAAATTTGGGGCACTGCGCGTGCAATCGTGACCGGACTTTTAGCCGAAGGACATTTGTCCGACGGACATTTGTCCGACGGACATTTGGCCGAAACACAAGTGGCTGTCACAAAACAGTCCGGCCACAAGATAGATAGATTTGATAGATAGATAGATAGATACATAGATCAATAGATGCAATATACATTTGATAGATACGATAGTTAGATAGATTTGATAGATAAATAGATAGATTTGATAGATATATAATTTCCCAGACAGAGAATTACAAGACGTGCGGTCTGGGACCCATGGTAAGGTTCCCAGAGGCAGTTGCGGCGCCAGGGGACGTGTATATGGCATGGATTTTAGGAACCGGGAGATGGAAAAAGATGCTTGGTTGGTCCTCCTACTTCAAATTTGGGGCACTGCGCGTGCAATCTACTGTGGCACCAGATATGAGTGGTGTGTTAAGTAGTACTATTCTGATCAGTTTAATACCTGTTACTCCCCCTATCGGGGGAGGTGTATATGGCATGGATTTTAGGAACCGGGAGATGGAAAAAGATGCTTGGTCGGTCCTCCTACTTCAAATTTGGGGCACTGCGCGTGCAATCGTGGCCAGACTTTTAGCCGACGGACATTTGTCCGACGGACATTTGGCCGAAACACAAGTGGCTGTCACAAAACAGTCCGGCCACGAGATAGATAGATTTGATAGATAGATACATAGATTACATAGATCAATAGATGCAATATACATTTGATAGATACGATAGATAGTTAGATTGATATATAATTTCCCAGACAGAGAAGATGCTTGGTCGGTCCTCCTACTTCAAATTTGGGGCACTGCACGTGCAATCGTGGCCGGACTTTTAGCCGACGGGCATTTTTTTTTTTTAAATTATTTAGACTACTGTTACACCAGATATGAGTGGTGGCACTGGGTAAGTGGGTCTGGCACACACGCTGGCAGGCAGGCAACTGCAATTAGATTACACTAGCAGACTGATGTTTTACAGTCAAAAAAGTTTTTTTTTTTAATTATTTACACTACTGTTACACCAGATATGAGTGGTGGCACCGGGCAAGTGGGCCTGGCACACACGCTAGCAGGCAGGCAACTGCAATTAGATTACACTAGCAGACTGATGTTTCACAGTCAAAAAAGTTTTTTTTTTTTAATTTACACTACTGTTACAACAGATATGAGTGGTGGCACTAGTTGGCAAGTGGGCCTGGCACACACGCTGGCAGGCAGGCAACTACAATTAGATTACACTAGCAGACTGATGTTTCACAGTCAAAAAAGTTTTTTTTTTTTAAATTTACACTACTGTTACAACAGATATGAGTGGTGGCACTAGTTGGCAAGTGGGCCTGGCACACACGCTGGCAGGCAGGCAACTGCAATTAGATTACACTAGCAGACTGATGTTTCACAGTCAAAAAAGTTTTTTTTTTAAAAATGTACACTACTGTTACAACAGATATGAGTGGTGGCACTTAGCAAGTGGGCCTGGCACACACACTGGCAGGCAGGCAACTGCAATTAGATTACACTAGCAGACTGATGTTTCACAGTAAAAAAAAGTTTTTTTTTAAAAAAATGTACACTACTGTTACAACAGATATGAGTGGTGGCACTAGTTGGCAAGTGGGCCTGGCACACACGCTGGCAGGCAGGCAACTGCTATTAGATTACACTAGCAGACTGATGTTTCACAGTCAAAAAAGTTTATTTTTTTTTAAATTTACACTACTGTTACAACAGATATGAGTGGTGGCACTAGTTGGCAAGTGGGCCTGGCACACACGCTGGCAGGCAGGCAACTGCAATTAGATTACACTAGCAGACTGATGTTTCACAGTCAAAAAAGTTTTTTTTTTTTAAATTTACACTACTGTTACAACAGATATGAGTGGTGGCACTTAGCAAGTGGGCCTGGCACACACACTGGCAGGCAGGCAGGCAACTGCAATTAGATTACACTAGCAGACTGATGTGTCACAGTCAAAAAAGTTTTTTTTTAAAAAAAATTACACTACTGTTACAACAGATATGAGTGGTGGCACTAGTTGGCAAGTGGGCCTGGCACACACGCTGGCAGGCAGGCAACTGCTATTAGATTACACTAGCAGACTGATGTTTCACAGTCAAAAAAGTTTTTTTTTTTTTTTAATTTACACTACTGTTACAACAGATATGAGTGGTGGCACTGCAGGCAGGCAACTGCAATTAGATTACACTAGCAGACTGATGTTTCACAGTCAAAATTACACAGGCAAAAAAAAAAAAAAGACTGATGTTCTAGCCCTAAAAAGGGCTTTTTGGGGTGCTGTCCTTACAGCAGAGATCAGATGAGTCCTTCAGGACTGTAGTGGACACTGAATACACTAGCCTAGCTATCAATTTCCCTATAAAATCAGCAGCAGCTACACTATCACTCCTCTCACTAAGAATGCAGGATCAGAATGAATCTAAAATGGCTGCTGTCCAGGAGCTGGGAGGGTCTGGGAGGGAGTGTCTGCTGCTGATTGGCTGAAATGTGTCTGCAGACTGTGAGATACAGGGTCAAAGTTTACTCAATTATGACGAATAGGGGGCGGATCGAACATCGCATATGTTCCCCCGCCGAGGCGAACGCAATCAAGCTATGTTCGCCGGGAACTATTCGCCGGTGAACTATTCGCGACATCACTAGTGAGGAACATACACTATAATACAAGTCTACTAGTGAGGAACATACACTATAATACAAGTCTACTAGTGAGAAACATACACTATAATACAAGTCTACTAGTGAGGAACATACACTATAATACAAAACTACTAGTGAGGAACATACACTATAATACAAAACTACTAGTGAGTTACATACACTATAATACAAGTCTTCTAGTGAGAAACATACACTATAATACAAGTCTACTAGTGAGGAACATACACTATAATACAAAACTACTAGTGAGGAACATACACTATAATACAAAACTACTAGTGAGTTACATACACTATAATACAAGTCTACTAGTGAGAAACATACACTATAATACAAGTCTACTAGTGAGGAACATACACTATAATACAAAACTACTAGTGAGGAACATACACTATAATACAAAACTAGTAGTGAGTTACATACACTATAATACAAGTCTACTAGTGAGAAACATACACTATAATACAAGTCTACTAGTGAGGAACATACACTATAATACAAAACTACTAGTGAGGAACATACACTATAATACAAAACTACTAGTGAGTTACATACACTATAATACAAGTCTACTAGTGAGAAACATACACTATAATACAAGTCTACTAGTGAGGAACATACACTATAATACAAGTCTACTAGTGAGGAACATACACTATAATACAAGTCTACTAGTGAGTTACATACACTATAATACAAGTCTACTAGTGAGGAACATACACTATAATACAAGTCTACTAGTAAGAAACATACACTAAGATACAAGTCTATTAATGAGTGATATACACTATGAAAGTCTACTAGTGAAGGGCATACATTATGATACAAGTCTATTAGTGAGGGACTTACACTATAATACAAGTCTACTAGTGAGGAACATACACTATAATACAAGTCTACTAGTGAGGAACATACACTATAATACAAGTCTACTAGTGAGTTACATACACTATAATACAAGTCTACTAGTGAGGAACATACACTATAATACAAGTCTACTAGTAAGAAACATACACTAAGATACAAGTCTATTAATGAGTGATATACACTATGAAAGTCTACTAGTGAAGGGCATACATTATGATACAAGTCTATTAGTGAGGGACTTACACTATAATACAAGTCTACTAGTGAGGAACATACACTATAATACAAGTCTACTAGTGAGGAACATACACTATAATACAAGTCTACTAGTGAGGAACATACACTATAATACAAGTCTACTAGTGAGGAACATACACTATAATACAAGTCTACTAGTGAGGAACATACACTATAATACAAGTCTACTAGTGAGGAACATACACTATAATACAAGTCTACTAGTGAGGAACATACACTATAATACAAGTCTACTAGTGAGGAACATACACTATAATACAAGTCTACTAGTAAGAAACATACACTATAAAACAAGTCTACTAGTGAGGAACATACACTATAATACAAGTCTACTAGTGAGGAACATACACTATAATACAAGTCTACTAGTGAGGAACATACACTATAATACAAGTCTACTAGTGAGGAACATACACTATAATACAAGTCTACTAGTGAGAAACATACACTATAATACAAGTCTACTAGTGAGGAACATACAATATAATACAAAACTACTAGTGAGGAACATACACTATAATACAAAACTACTAGTGAGTTACATACACTATAATACAAGTCTTCTAGTGAGAAACATACACTATAATACAAGTCTACTAGTGAGGAACATACACTATAATACAAAACTACTAGTGAGGAACATACACTATAATACAAAACTACTAGTGAGTTACATACACTATAATACAAGTCTACTAGTGAGAAACATACACTATAATACAAGTCTACTAGTGAGGAACATACACTATAATACAAAACTACTAGTGAGGAACATACACTATAATACAAAACTAGTAGTGAGTTACATACACTATAATACAAGTCTACTAGTGAGAAACATACACTATAATACAAGTCTACTAGTGAGGAACATACACTATAATACAAAACTACTAGTGAGGAACATACACTATAATACAAAACTACTAGTGAGTTACATACACTATAATACAAGTCTACTAGTGAGAAACATACACTATAATACAAGTCTACTAGTGAGGAACATACACTATAATACAAAACTACTAGTGAGGAACATACACTATAATAAAAAACTACTAGTGAGTTACATACACTATAATACAAGTCTACTAGTGAGAAACATACACTATAATACAAGTCTACTAGTGAGGAACATACACTATAATACAAAACTACTAGTGAGGAACATGCACTATAATACAAAACTACTAGTGAGTTACATACACTATAATACAAGTCTACTAGTGAGGAACATACACTATAATACAAGTCTACTAGTAAGAAACATACACTAAGATACAAGTCTATTAATGAGTGATATACACTATGAAAGTCTACTAGTGAAGGGCATACATTATGATAGAAGTCTATTAGTGAGGGACTTACACTATAATACAAGTCTACTAGTGAGGAACATACACTATAATACAAGTCTACTAGTGAGGAACATACACTATAATACAAGTCTACTAGTGAGTTACATACACTATAATACAAGTCTACTAGTGAGGAACATACACTATAATACAAAACTACTAGTGAGGAACATACACTATAATACAAAACTACTAGTGAGGAACATGCACTATAATACAAAACTACTAGTGAGTTACATACACTATAATACAAGTCTACTAGTGAGGAACATACACTATAATACAAGTCTACTAGTGAGGAACATACACTATAATACAAGTCTACTAGTAAGAAACATACACTATAATACAAGTCTACTAGTGAGGAACATACACTATAATACAAGTCTACTAGTGAGGAACATACACTATAATACAAGTCTACTAGTGAGGAACATACACTATAATACAAGTCTACTAGTGAGGAACATACACTATAATACAAGTCTACTAGTGAGGAACATACACTATAATACAAGTCTACTAGTGAGTTACATACACTATAATACAAGTCTACTAGTGAGGAACATACACTATAATACAAGTCTACTAGTAAGAAACATACACTAAGATACAAGTCTATTAATGAGTGATATACACTATGAAAGTCTACTAGTGAAGGGCATACATTATGATACAAGTCTATTAGTGAGGGACTTACACTATAATACAAGTCTACTAGTGAGGAACATACACTATAATACAAGTCTACTAGTGAGGAACATACACTATAATACAAGTCTACTAGTGAGTTACATACACTATAATACAAGTCTACTAGTGAGGAACATACACTATAATACAAGTCTACTAGTAAGAAACATACACTAAGATACAAGTCTATTAATGAGTGATATACACTATGAAAGTCTACTAGTGAAGGGCATACATTATGATACAAGTCTATTAGTGAGGGACTTACACTATAATACAAGTCTACTAGTGAGGAACATACACTATAATACAAGTCTACTAGTGAGGAACATACACTATAATACAAGTCTACTAGTGAGGAACATACACTATAATACAAGTCTACTAGTGAGGAACATACACTATAATACAAGTCTACTAGTGAGGAACATACACTATAATACAAGTCTACTAGTGAGGAACATACACTATAATACAAGTCTACTAGTGAGGAACATACACTATAATACAAGTCTACTAGTGAGGAACATACACTATAATACAAGTCTACTAGTAAGAAACATACACTATAATACAAGTCTACTAGTGAGGAACATACACTATAATACAAGTCTACTAGTGAGGAACATACACTATAATACAAGTCTACTAGTGAGGAACATACACTATAATACAAGTCTACTAGTGAGGAACATACACTATAATACAAGTCTACTAGTGAGAAACATACACTATAATACAAGTCTACTAGTGAGGAACATACACTATAATACAAAACTACTAGTGAGGAACATACACTATAATACAAAACTACTAGTGAGTTACATACACTATAATACAAGTCTTCTAGTGAGAAACATACACTATAATACAAGTCTACTAGTGAGGAACATACACTATAATACAAAACTACTAGTGAGGAACATACACTATAATACAAAACTACTAGTGAGTTACATACACTATAATACAAGTCTACTAGTGAGAAACATACACTATAATACAAGTCTACTAGTGAGGAACATACACTATAATACAAAACTACTAGTGAGGAACATACACTATAATACAAAACTAGTAGTGAGTTACATACACTATAATACAAGTCTACTAGTGAGAAACATACACTATAATACAAGTCTACTAGTGAGGAACATACACTATAATACAAAACTACTAGTGAGGAACATACACTATAATACAAAACTACTAGTGAGTTACATACACTATAATACAAGTCTACTAGTGAGAAACATACACTATAATACAAGTCTACTAGTGAGGAACATACACTATAATACAAAACTACTAGTGAGGAACATACACTATAATAAAAAACTACTAGTGAGTTACATACACTATAATACAAGTCTACTAGTGAGAAACATACACTATAATACAAGTCTACTAGTGAGGAACATACACTATAATACAAAACTACTAGTGAGGAACATGCACTATAATACAAAACTACTAGTGAGTTACATACACTATAATACAAGTCTACTAGTGAGGAACATACACTATAATACAAGTCTACTAGTAAGAAACATACACTAAGATACAAGTCTATTAATGAGTGATATACACTATGAAAGTCTACTAGTGAAGGGCATACATTATGATAGAAGTCTATTAGTGAGGGACTTACACTATAATACAAGTCTACTAGTGAGGAACATACACTATAATACAAGTCTACTAGTGAGGAACATACACTATAATACAAGTCTACTAGTGAGTTACATACACTATAATACAAGTCTACTAGTGAGGAACATACACTATAATACAAAACTACTAGTGAGGAACATACACTATAATACAAAACTACTAGTGAGGAACATGCACTATAATACAAAACTACTAGTGAGTTACATACACTATAATACAAGTCTACTAGTGAGGAACATACACTATAATACAAGTCTACTAGTGAGGAACATACACTATAATACAAGTCTACTAGTGAGGAACATACACTATAATACAAGTCTACTAGTGAGGAACATACACTATAATACAAGTCTACTAGTGAGGAACATACACTATAATACAAGTCTACTAGTGAGGAACATACACTATAATACAAGTCTACTAGTGAGGAACAATACACTATAATACAAGTCTACTAGTGAGGAACATACACTATAATACAAGTCTACTAGTGAGGTACATACACTATAATACAAGTCTACTAGTGAGGAACATACACTATAATACAAGTCTACTAGTAAGAAACATACACTAAGATACAAGTCTATTAATGAGTGATATACACTATGAAAGTCTACTAGTGAAGGGCATACATTATGATACAAGTCTATTAGTGAGGGACTTACACTATAATACAAGTCTACTAGTGAGGAACATACACTATAATACAAGTCTACTAGTGAGGAACATACACTATAATACAAGTCTACTAGTGAGTTACATACACTATAATACAAGTCTACTAGTGAGGAACATACACTATAATACAAGTCTACTAGTAAGAAACATACACTAAGATACAAGTCTATTAATGAGTGATATACACTATGAAAGTCTACTAGTGAAGGGCATACATTATGATACAAGTCTATTAGTGAGGGACTTACACTATAATACAAGTCTACTAGTGAGGAACATACACTATAATACAAGTCTACTAGTGAGGAACATACACTATAATACAAGTCTACTAGTGAGGAACATACACTATAATACAAGTCTACTAGTGAGGAACATACACTATAATACAAGTCTACTAGTGAGGAACATACACTATAATACAAGTCTACTAGTGAGGAACATACACTATAATACAAGTCTACTAGTGAGGAACATACACTATAATACAAGTCTACTAGTGAGGAACATACACTATAATACAAGTCTACTAGTAAGAAACATACACTATAATACAAGTCTACTAGTGAGGAACATACACTATAATACAAGTCTACTAGTGAGGAACATACACTATAATACAAGTCTACTAGTGAGGAACATACACTATAATACAAGTCTACTAGTGAGGAACATACACTATAATACAAGTCTACTAGTGAGAAACATACACTATAATACAAGTCTACTAGTGAGGAACATACACTATAATACAAAACTACTAGTGAGGAACATACACTATAATACAAAACTACTAGTGAGTTACATACACTATAATACAAGTCTTCTAGTGAGAAACATACACTATAATACAAGTCTACTAGTGAGGAACATACACTATAATACAAAACTACTAGTGAGGAACATACACTATAATACAAAACTACTAGTGAGTTACATACACTATAATACAAGTCTACTAGTGAGGAACATACACTATAATACAAGTCTACTAGTGAGGAACATACACTATAATACAAAACTACTAGTGAGGAACATACACTATAATACAAAACTAGTAGTGAGTTACATACACTATAATACAAGTCTACTAGTGAGAAACATACACTATAATACAAGTCTACTAGTGAGGAACATACACTATAATACAAAACTACTAGTGAGGAACATACACTATAATACAAAACTACTAGTGAGTTACATACACTATAATACAAGTCTACTAGTGAGAAACATACACTATAATACAAGTCTACTAGTGAGGAACATACACTATAATACAAAACTACTAGTGAGGAACATACACTATAATAAAAAACTACTAGTGAGTTACATACACTATAATACAAGTCTACTAGTGAGAAACATACACTATAATACAAGTCTACTAGTGAGGAACATACACTATAATACAAAACTACTAGTGAGGAACATGCACTATAATACAAAACTACTAGTGAGTTACATACACTATAATACAAGTCTACTAGTGAGGAACATACACTATAATACAAGTCTACTAGTAAGAAACATACACTAAGATACAAGTCTATTAATGAGTGATATACACTATGAAAGTCTACTAGTGAAGGGCATACATTATGATAGAAGTCTATTAGTGAGGGACTTACACTATAATACAAGTCTACTAGTGAGGAACATACACTATAATACAAGTCTACTAGTGAGGAACATACACTATAATACAAGTCTACTAGTGAGTTACATACACTATAATACAAGTCTACTAGTGAGGAACATACACTATAATACAAAACTACTAGTGAGGAACATACACTATAATACAAAACTACTAGTGAGGAACATGCACTATAATACAAAACTACTAGTGAGTTACATACACTATAATACAAGTCTACTAGTGAGGAACATACACTATAATACAAGTCTACTAGTGAGGAACATACACTATAATACAAGTCTACTAGTAAGAAACATACACTATAATACAAGTCTACTAGTGAGGAACATACACTATAATACAAGTCTACTAGTGAGGAACATACACTATAATACAAGTCTACTAGTGAGGAACATACACTATAATACAAGTCTACTAGTGAGGAACATACACTATAATACAAGTCTACTAGTGAGGAACATACACTATAATACAAGTCTACTAGTGAGGAACATACACTATAATACAAGTCTACTAGTGAGGAACATACACTACTATAATACAAGTCTTCTAGTGAGGAACATACACTATAATACAAGTCTATTAGTGAGGAACATACACTATAATACAAGTCTACTAGTGAGGAACATACACTATAATACAAGTCTACTAGTGAGGAACATACACTATAATACAAGTCTACTAGTGAGGAAAATACACTATAATACAAGTCTACTAGTGAGGAACATACACTATAATACAAAACTACTAGTGAGGAACATACACTATAATACAAGTCTATTAGTGAGGAACATACACTATAATACAAGTCTACTAGTGAGGAACATACACTATAATACAAGTCTACTAGTGAGGAACATACACTATAATACAAGTCTACTAGTGAGGAACATACACTATAATACAAAACTACTAGTGAGGAACATACACTATAATACAAGTCTACTAGTGAGGAACATACACTATAATACAAGTCTACTAGTGAGGAACATACACTATAATACAAAACTACTAGTGAGGAACATACACTATAATACAAGTCTACTAGTGAGGAACATACACTATAATACAAAACTACTAGTGAGGAACATACACTATAATACAAGTCTACTAGTGAGGAACATACACTATAATACAAAACTACTAGTGAGTTACATACACTATAATACAAGTCTACTAGTGAGAAACATACACTATAATACAAGTCTACTAGTGAGGAACATACACTAAGATACAAGTCTATTAACGAGTGACATACACTATGAAAGTCTACTAGTGAAGGGCATACATTATGATACAAGTCTATTAACGAGTGACATACACTATGAACGTCTACTAGTGAAGGGCATACACTATAATACAAGTCTACTAGTGAGGAACATACACTATAATACAAGTCTACTAGTGAGGAACATACACTATAATACAAGTCTACTAGTGAGGAACATACACTATAATACAAGTCTACTAGTAAGAAACATACACTAAGATACAAGTCTATTAACGAGTGACATACACTATTAACGTCTACTAGTGAAGGGCATACATTATGATACAAGTCTATTAGTGAAGGACTTACATTGCATGCAGTCTGCTCAGTACGGTTTGTGTTCTGATGTTTTGATTTGGGAGGACCTGAGAATTCTTCTGATTTTGCATTCACAGATTTTTTAATTACACCTGTAAAACATAGAAATTCAATGATTTAGAGTAAAAGCCTATTGCATAAGCACACTTAATGCCACATTGAAGAACACATGAGCATCTCTACATGCATTTTCTCTCTTATATGTATCAAGCTATAATGTTTTGCTTCAGAAGAGTCAGGGGGGCTTTTATCAGCTATCAAGCTTTGAGCAAATAAGGGGGCTAATTTATCAAGCTCCGTATGGCGCTTGTGGGCCCGTGTTTCTGGTGAGTCTTCAGACTCCCCAGAAACACAAGTTATGAAGCAGCGGTCTAAAGACTGCTGCCCCATAACCCTGTCCGCCTGCTCTGAGCAGGCGGGCAGGAATCACCGGAAATCAACCCGATCGAGTACGATCGGGTTGATTGACAGCTCCCTGCTGGCGGCCGATTGGCCGCGAGTCAGCAGGGGGCGGCGTTGCACCAGCAGCTCTTGTTAAATGTTAAATGTGGAGAGCGTATTGCTCTCCGCATTCAGCGAGGTCTTGCGGACCTGATCCGCACTGTCGGATCAGGTCCACAAGACCTTTGATAAATAGGGGCCAAGGTCTCCAGCTAAGAAACCTGTCCGCCCAGGATCAGGACAAACTGATTGTGCAGCTGCAGCCCTGCTCCCTGCTCTCACACATCTAATCACATGAGACAAGAGCTTCTCAATAGTATTTATTCAGGATGGTTTTACTCTGCCGCCTCTGTGGTGGCAGACATTAGCAAGGCTTGATATTATAAATGCTTTTTTCAGGATCACATGAGCAAGCCTTCCCCATAAGAGCTCCAAGCTACGTCCACTAATTAATTAATTAACTATGATGATAGTCTGATGTGTTTGATTGCAGTTTATCATTTAAACATTGATATTAATTCATTATGTGTGCAAATTAATCATTTCATATCATTTTGAGTAACTGAATGTAAATAATCACAAGTGAAAATAAAACAACATTTTTTTCAACATTACACTTAGTTTAAATGTTGGATTTCTTTTGATTTTAAGATATTACCAGAGGAACATCCAAACTCATTTAATATACTTAAAGGTACATGAAACCCAATTTTTCTTTTCATGATTCAGACAGAGAATACAATTTTAAACAACTTTCTAATTTACTTCTATTATCTAATCTGTTTCATTCTCTTGGTATCATTTGTTGAAGGAACAGCAATATACTACTAGTATCAAAATGAACACATGGGTGAGCCAATCACATTCAATATATGTATGCAGCCACCAATACCTAGGTTCTCTGCTGCTCATGAACTTGCCTAGATAAACCTTTCAGCAAATGATAACAAGAGAAGGAAACAAATTAAATAATAGATGTAAATTTGAAAGTGTTTAAAATTGTATTCTCTATCTGAATCATGAAAGAAAAATGTTGGGTTTAATTTCCCTTTAATAGACTTGTTGAAGTATTAACCTTATTTTACCTCTGATCTCAACAGGAACATTAATGCCACACCTCTCCAGTAACGCTTTCTCCTTCTGTTTATGAGGAATGAGAATCAGCATACAGGAATAGAGTCTGATACTGGGCTGATTCATCAGTATTTTCTGGCTATCATCTTCTCCTGTCTGATCAACATCGTCCAACACAACCATAACCTTGTTCAAACCTATAAGAGACAAACTAATCAGGACAGATGGCTGAGGCTGTAGATACAAATATAATTTATGCTTACATGATAAATTATCTTTCTCAGCAGTGAGAGTCCACAAATTCCTAACCTATGGGAAATACTTCACCTGACCACCAGGAGGAGGCAAAGACACCCCAAACAGACCATTAAATATCCTTCTCACTTCCCCAACCCTCTCAGTAGTTCAAGCCAATGATAAGGAAAAGTAGAGAGATAAAAGGTGTAAAGAGGTGCCATAAGATTGCCACCACTACATTATTTTAGGACAGGTTTATTAAAAATAATTTATCAGGTAAGCATAAATTATATGTTATTTCTAATGGCAGTTAGAGTCCACAAATTAATGCATAACCTATAAGAAACCAATATCCAAGCTGTGGAGTCCACAAAGAATTTAGGGAGGGAAAGGATAAGAAGGCAAGCCTAAGTACTAGGCACCATCACATGAAGAAACTTTCTCCCAAAAGATGCCTCTCTGTTGAGGCAAAAACATCAAATCTGTAAAATGTTGTGAAAATATGCAATGAGGACCAAGAAATAGCTTTACATATCTGTTCAAGTGAAGCCTCATTCTTGAAGGCACAGGAAGAAGACACCACACAAATAGAATGTGCCGTAATCTGTGATGGAGGCTGCTGACCTGCTTCTATAAAAGCCATATAAATCAAACTTCAGAGCCAGAAGAATAGGCTGTGGCTTTCTGACCCTTACCAAAATACAGGATAAACAAGGAAGATAATTGATGAAAATCCTTGGTAGCATGAAGATAGAACTTTAAAGCTCTGACGGCATCCAGATTACATAATAACTTCTCCTTAGAGCAGTGGTTCTCAACCTAAGTGACCTCAAGGCCCGGTAAGTTTTAGCCGGACCGGTCCAGGGCCCAGTAAGCATCGGGAGTGGGTTGCAGTAGGGTTGGAAGAAATATACAGGGAGTGCAGAATTATAAGGCAAGTTGTATTTTTGAGGATTAATTTTATTATTGAACAACAACCATGTTCTCAATGAACCCAAAAAACTCATTAATATCAAAGCTGAATAGTCTTGGAAGTAGTTTTTAGTTTGTTTTTAGTTATAGCTATTTTAGGGGGATATCTGTGTGTGCAGGTGACTATTACTGTGCATAATTATTAGGCAACTTAACAAAAAAGAAATATATACCCATTTCAATTATTTATTTTTACCAGTGAAACCAATATAACATCTCAACATTCAAAAATATACATTTCTGACATTCAAAAACAAAACAAAAACAAATCAGTGACCAATATAGCCACCTTTCTTTGCAAGGACACTCAAAAGCCTGCCATCCATGGATTATGTCAGTGTTTTGATCTGTTCACCATCAACATTGCGTGCAGCAGCAACCACAGCCTCCCAGACACTGTTCAGAGAGGTGTACTGTTTTCCCTCCTTGTAAATCTCACATTTGATGATGGACCACAGGTTCTCAATGGGGTTCAGATCAGGTGAACAAGGAGGCCATGTCATTAGATTTTCTTCTTTTATACCATTTCTTGCCAGCCACGCTGTGGAGTACTTGGATGCGTGTGATGGAGCATTGTCCTGCATGAAAATCATGTTTTTCTTGAAGGATGCAGACTTCTTCCTGTACCACTGCTTGAAGAAGGTGTCTTCCAGAAACTGGCAGTAGGACTGGGAGTTGAGCTTGACTCCATCCTCAACCCGAAAAGGCCCCACAAGCTCATCTTTGATGATACCAGCCCAAACCAGTACTCCACCTCCACCTTGCTGGCGTCTGAGTCGGACTGGAGCTCTCTGCCCTTTACCAATCCAGCCACGGGCCCATCCATCTGGCCCATCAAGACTCACTCTCATTTCATCATAAAACCTTAGAAAAATCAGTCTTGAGATATTTCTTGGCCCAGTCTTGACATTTCAGCTTGTGTGTCTTGTTCAGTGGTGGTCGTCTTTCAGCCTTTCTTACCTTGGCCATGTCTCTGAGTATTGCACACCTTGTGCTTTTGGGCACTCCAGTGATGTTGAAGCTCTGAAATATGGCCAAACTGGTGGCAAGTGGCATCTTGGCAGCTGCACGCTTGACTTTTCTCAGTTCATGGGCAGTTATTTTGCGCCTTGGTTTCTCCACACGCTTCTTGCGACCCTGTTGACTATTTTATTTAGAGATAAGGGGTTGGGGGGAGTAGAGTTATAAAAATAGTGCCAGGTTTTACCCAAATTTACATATTTCACTTAATATTCAAATACTAGAATCATGGATTCTGCAAGGAGGCAAAACCTGGAGTGGATTGCTCACTGAGAGACCTAACAACAACTAGACAAACTAGTTGTAACTGAGAGTACAACAAAGTTATGAAGAGAGAGTAAATCCACTTATGTATATCCACACTTTTCCTCTACTGATATCATAAGGTTTCCCAAAAAATAATAAAATCGTTCCCAATCATTCACACATTATAGTTTATTAATTCAACTACCCTGTTGACTATTTTGAATGAAACGCTTGATTGTTCGATGATCACGCTTCAGAAGCTTTGCAATTTTAAGAGTGCTGCATCCCTCTGCAAGATATCTCACTATTTTTGACTTTTCTGAGCCTGTCAAGTCCTTCTTTTGACCCATTTTGCCAAAGGAAAGGAAGTTGCCTAATAATTATGCACACCTGATATAGGGTGTTGATGTCATTAGACCACACCCCTTCTCATTACAGAGATGCACATCACCTAATATGCTTAATTGGTAGTAGGCTTTCGAGCCTATACAGCTTGGAGTAAGACAACATGCATAAAGAGGATGATGTGGTCAAAATACTCATTTGCCTAATAATTCTGCACTCCCTGTATATATATATATATATATATATACCCACACAGTCTCTTTCTCTCCTCCCCTCTCTCTCTCTCTCCCCCCTCTCTCTCTCTCTCTCCTCCCCTCTCTCTTTCTCTCTCTCCTCCCCCCTCTCTTTCTCTCTCTCTGTCTCTATCTATCTCCTCCCTCTCTCTCTCTCTCTCTCTCCTCCCTCTCTTTCTCTCTCTCTCCTCCCTCTCTTTCTTTCTTTCTCTCTCTCCTCCCTCACCCACTGACACCAATGAATTATAAAATTAACCCACTATAAACCATTTATATATATTATATATGGATCCAACACCACTGAATTATCATATAATTATAATATATATATATATATATATATATATATAAAACAGTAGGTTAATTATATGATAATTCATTGGTGTCAGTGGGATCCATATATATTCATTATATATATATATATATATATATATATATATAGTTTACAGTGGGTTAATACATGCCGCTACATGCTCACAGTGCGCAAACTGACATGCGCAGTGGCACTCTGACAGGCCCGTCCAAAATTTAGGAGATGTGTAAAGGCGGGCCTGTCAGAGCGAGTGTCTGGAGGCAATGTCGGGTCGCAGCCCACCAGCAGGGCCGTCGCGGCCCGGTAGTGGGCCGCGGCCCGGCTGTTGAGAAACACTGCCTTAGAGGAAGGAGGATTGGGACAAAAAGACGGAACAACAATTTTTAAATTAATATTGTGAGTTGAAAAAATCCTTATGTAAAAACCCCATCCTTGTCCACAGTACGGCCTTATCTGCATGGAACACTAGATAAGGCGGGTCACACTGGAGGTCAGACAATTCTGACACTCTATGAGCAGAGGTAATAGCTAACAGAAACAACACTTTCCAAGTAAGTAAATTAACATCAATATAATATAAGGCTCAAACGGAGCCTGTTAAAGAACTCTAATAACAATATTAAGGCTCCATGGAGGAGCAATTGGTTCGAAAATAGACCTTGCACCAGAAGGTACGGCCTCTGAGGCAGTCTCCACGGAGAAGCAGACATAGAGAAGCAGATTGAAATGCCAAGGAACTGCTAAGGCACCTGAGGATCTCTCGATCCATACCTCAGTAGTTTGGCATTGAGAAAGGAAACCATCAGATCTATCTCGCAAAACACCTCATTGGTTTAGTGACCATTCCCCGGAGTGCAGAGTCTGTCTTCTCAGAAAATCCACTTCCCAATCGTCCACATCTGGAATGTGGATGGCTGATATTTGGTATTGGTATGTCTCTGCCATTGAAGGATAAGAGACACTTCCCACATCGTTAGTGAACAGCGAGTTCCGCCCTGGTGATTGACATAGGCCACTGTAGTGAGTTTTTTCAACTGAACTCAAATAAAATGGACGAAATGAAACTGAGACCACTACTGAAGGGCTATGAAGATAGCCCTCAGTTCCAGAACGTTTATTGGAAGGTTTGCTTCTTTTGGTCGCCAGGTTCCATTAACTCTCAGAGAATCCCAGACAGCATGCAAGCCTGTCAAACTCACATCTGTTGTTTAGATCTCCCAGGATGGATGCAGGAAGCACATGCCCTGGGGAATGGGTTCCTGAGACTGCAACCTGGAAAGAGACATTCTCGTCTCTGGATCCAGAGATATAAGCTGAGACAGGTCTAAATAATTTCCATTCCATTACTTGAGCATACATAACTGTTGAGGTCTCAGATGAAAGCAAGCAAAAGGAATAGCGTCCGAAGCCGCAACTATAAGACCTACCACCTCCATGCATTGAGCCACCGAAGGCCGAGGAGTGGATTGAAGTAGACGGCAGGCAGCTTGAAGCTTCTCCCTGCATTGATCTGTGAGATAGATACACATGCAGATAGAATCTATTATGATCCCCAGAAAGTTCACTTTTGTGTTGGCGGTGAGAGAACTTTTTTTGCAAAACTTCTTCTTTTATTTATAGAGCTATAGATGTCTGTTTCCTAAATAAAAGAAGACGTTTTGCAAGAGAGTGCTGTGGACATTTGATTTACTTGAAGATACAAGAGCAACTGTTTGCCTAAAAGGGCTGATAGCAGAAAATACTGGTGTAGGCGTAGCAACTTCCCTGTGAAATCCAGTAGCTAGCATACACCAAAACTCTACTAAGAGAATGACACGGCTCTCAACAACTCCCCTCCCCTGCCCTCTCTTGCAGGTTAAAAATGTTTCATAAAAAATCCTTCCAGAACAAAATTCTGTAATGTGTTTACATCAACCAATTTATATAAAATAGCCCTACTGTTTTTATCTACAAAACAATAATATTTAAATGATTTTTTAAAAGCTTAGTAATATGACAAAAATACAAACAGGTAAACACCCCATCAAACCTTTCATATAAACTGTCTAATAATCTGAAGGGCAATGGTACCTGGAAACTAATTATAATTTATAATATAGGTAGTTTAGTGGGCTTTTCCGAGGGTCTATAAACTTAAATGAATAAAATTGTTAGGTTCCATATATGAAATTCAAGCTTTAGGGATCAATTCAAAAAACTTTCCAATTATGTTTATGGCTGTTTTATTGCTCCAGATATGTTTTTATTTAAATCAAAGCAATTACAATCCACCTGATAACACCTTTTTCTAATTGAAAAAATAATGTATCGGATACGAGCGGATATAGAAAAGTTCAGCCACACCATGCAGGGACAACATTGACTATTACAATCCATCAAACCTCAAATTATTGAATAAATATCAACATAGACAATTCAAGTTCGACAGCCAAACACATTTGATAAATATCTGCACATGCTCAGGAAAGAAAAACAAGATGGTGGAGCCCTTTGTAATGATGATATATTTGTGCCAAATCATAAATGATACTAAATATGTCATCATCATCAATATGATAAAAACATGAATAAAATGTATCTGCAAGAAACTGACAGGTGTGAAATCAATACAGATATTAATACTAATGACACCTATCAGTAAATGACATTTTAATAAACAAACAAGTGATACAGTGTCCAAAAGCAAAACAAACACATACATACTCAATTAACTCACTATAAAATAAATCCGTCACTGTTGCTGTTTTGGAGGCGATAGGGATGTACTTTTATGAGGGGGGAATCTACCATTTTAGATTTGTGCAGTTATTTTCTTTGGGGTGTCACTTCCTCTATTTATTGATCAGCATCTATTATTGGTAGTTCTGGGTGTCATTGTGGGAAAATGGAGATCAAATCTGGGAGCAGCTATCCAACGTGCCTGTTTTTTACTGTGTTGGATTGACATTTTATATAAAAATAAAAATCAGAAATATTATAATCGACCCCATGACTAGATGTCAAACAATCCTTAAATTAGTTACTGAACACAGGCAGCTGAAAAGCAGGGTGGTCTAATTTTTATAAGCATTTAAACTGTCTTTAAATTCACATCTGAACATGATACTTTCATGTTAGGAAAACTAGATAAGACTTATTTATTACCCATACTCTCTCTTTAGAGATGCAGTAGTAGAATTTATCTACAAGAATTCTGTTACAATTAATTCTTGAAGTGACAGTGATTATGGCAAGATGCCAATCATCCTAATGTTTTCTTAAAAAAATGTTTTATAACTTAAGCTTCAAAATGTCTTAATTCTTGCTTAAATAAATACATAAAGCAAATATAATTTTTACATCAGAGGCAATATTTTATATATTGTATCCATATGAAATCAAATACCTATTTATCTCCTGGGTATAATTACATTTTTGTCTGTAAGAATTTTGAAAATAAAGAACTTTCTCACCTAAAGTCTTGTACAAATAGAGAAGTTGCTCATCATACAGCGCTCCGTCTATGTCTGTGATATTTATCCGGCCGTGATGTTTGCTGTGATACAGAATCACTAGAGAGCAATTAGTAATTTCTTTCCTCCACTCATTTGAGTTCCTGTTGCTGATATAAAGATATCTCACTTCTGACACCAGTCCAGAGAAACATGCAGATTTCAGCAGGTCTATCAGCCATTTAAGTTTGTCTTCTGAGCACCTGGATGTTATTCCCACGCGTTGCCCTGGGACTCTGCTTGGTGAATACTCTCCTGGGGCTCTGCTTGGTGAATACTGTCCTGGGGCTCTGCTTGGTGAATACTCTCCTGGGGCTCTGCTTGGTGAATACTGTCCTGGGGCTCTGCTTGGTGAATACTCTCCTGGGGCTCTGCTTGGTGAATACTCTCCTGGGGCTCTGCATGGTGAATACTCTCCTGGGGTTCTGCTTGGTGAATACTGTCCTGGGGCTCTGCTTGGTGAATACTGTCCTGGGTCTCTGCTTGGTGAATACTGTCCTGGGGCTCTGGCTCCTGCATTTTGTGCTGAGTATGATGAGAATGACCTAGGAATATATTTGACATGTAGTTGATACATAGAAACTAGTTAAAGGGACGGTAAGCCCCTTGTATCTACAAGATATAAATGGTGTGTTGCTATACAATAATATATCTGATAAGTCTAAGAGCTAGATTACAAGTGAAACACAAATTTATCTCGCACTGTAAACTGGCAAATTTGCCCATTTGCAAGCGCACGATAATTAATCAGCATTTCAAGTGGCTGGTTATTCCTACCGCAAGCTCAGAAAATGCAGATCAGATCACTGGCTAATTTTCTAAAAGTGACACAGTTACTGCTAAAATAAAGAGTCTAATTTTTATTAACAAAAAATAGCATTTTTTTAAATAAAGAACTACTGTACGGAGCAGTTTTAGGGGTTAAAAGTAGCAGGTGTGGGGTGCCTTTACATTGGGGTCTATGGGAACTCTGTGTCCTAGTAAATACAGTGGGGCAAAAAACTATTTAGTCAGCCACCAATTGTGCCTGTTCTCCCACTTAAGAAGAAGAGAGAGGCCTGTAATTTTCATCATAGGTATACCTTAACTATGAGAGACAAAATGTGGAAACAAATCCAGGCAATCACATTGTCTGATTTGGAAAGAATGTATTTGCATATTATGGTGGAAAATAAGTATTTGGTCACCTACAAAAAAGCAAGATTTCTGGCTCTTACAGACCTGTATCTTCTTCTTTAAGAGACTCCTCTGTCCTCCACTCATTACCTGTATTAATGGCACCTGTTTGAACTTGTTATCAGTATAAAAGACACCTGTCCACAACTTCAAACAGTCACACTCCAAACTCCACTATAATGAAGACCAAAGAGCTGTCGAAGGACACCAGAAACACCAGGCTTGGAAGACTGAATCTGCAATAGGCAAGCAGCTTGGTGTGAAGAAATCAACTGTGGGAGCAATAA